>NC_082392.1:9712607-9720959 GCF_031168955.1 Gadus macrocephalus
AAACAAACACACGCACACACACATGCACAAACACCCAGAGCCATCAGCAGCAGCAGCAGCTCCGACTCACCACACCCCGCTGACACATCGGGTAGACAGGGCCCTCGGCATGATCTCGGAGCCCTGCTGCATGAAGCCTCCGATGGGGAACCACAAGCTGTTCCCAAGGGTGTACTGGTTCTCCAGCAGGTCCTTGCGCTCCCGGAGACACGGGTGGGGGTTGTACCACTCGTAGGGGCTCAGCCTGGGCAGAGAGGACACAGCATGTGTAGGGTCAGACACCAGGGACATGTACGCCCCTCTGTCACCTATAGGGACATCATATGCCATAGTGATATGATATATATAATGACATGCATTATAATATAAGATAATGCAATGCAATGTAATATAATATATGTTATATATGATTTAGATAAAACTATTCAATCGAAATTCTATAAACGTGGAGATGAGGTGAAATATAAAGCAGGGATCTAATATGATATGGGAGCATGCCGCAGTGCAATATAATAGTGGTATGTAATATAAGGAATATCATAAATATCACATCAGCCTTTATCATCGCAGTGAGCGTGTGATATTATATCTCCCGCCGCTCCACCGTCGCCTTATGATTTATGAGGGGGGGGGGCGAGGCATGACAGAATAAGGAGAATCCACCATCTGAGTGGGACAGGACAGTCTGTGGAGGCCCGGAGACTGAGAGGGAGGGAGGGAGGGAGGGAGGGACCAGGGTGGGGGGAGGACAGCGGAGGAGGGAGGGTGGGTAGGAGGGACAAGGGTGGGTGGGGTAGACATTGGAGGAGGGAGGGAGGGAGGATGACCTCTGACCTTGCAGCCAGGAAGAGGATGCAGCTGACGGCCAGGTAGGCCAGTAGCATGAAGAGCCACACAGCTGGAGAGAAGGGGTCCAGGAAGGAGAAGTAGCCTGGCTTCCTCCCCTGGTTCACAAACAGAGGGAGGGGGTGGGGGGGAGAGAGAGCGAGAGAGCGAGAGCGAGAGCGAGAGAGAGAGAGAGAGAGAGAGAGAGAGAGAGAGAGAGAGAGAGAGAGAGAGAGAGAGAGAGAGAGAGAGAGAGAGAGAGAGAGAGAGAGAGAGAGAGAGAGAGGGGTTGGGGGATTAATGGCTTGAAAGGTAGGTGAAAGAGTTGAAACTATATTTCTGCATATATTTAGCAATATTTAGTCATATATCAGACACTTTTATTCAAAGCAACTTACACATATTTATTTATTTCAAGGATGCCTTTGGTAGACTGCGGGTAAGTCAAACAGTGAATCCCTACATTACGCTGCCCCTTCAACAAGATGAAAAAGATATATGGAAAGATTGATGCAGACAGGGGCAGAGAGGGTGCCAGTCAAAGATAGATCGACCACAGGGAGCCAGATTTAGAGACAGGCCTGTAGATATGTGGGAAAAATGACTTTTAACGTCTAAGCGATGAATGAATGCACCGCGTTTCACCGCCACAGGGGGGCAGTGTTAGTGACCGCACTCGACCGGCAGCAGGACAGCCATGCTTCGATAAGCTAATGCAGTGATCCATAAATGCCCGGTGTCACAATGATTCTCTCCACAGTGCTCTTGGCTGGTGGCCCAACACCTCATTAGCAATGTAAAGCTGCCACCCTTATCTAGTCCCCACAGCCCCGCCATGGAGGAAGGTGAATATCGTCCACAGGGCTTCAGCAGGGACGCATTGGGAGGCTTTTACCTTATCACTCACAGCCAAATACAGTCAGAGCAATATTGAGATATCTAGTGGTGACCGTATCCTGCTTACATGTAACTGTCACTCTAGCTCAGTGGTACCCAAGCGACCGATTACTTTGGCCCGTTACCTCATTTTCTGGGTTCGGAAATTCTTGCAACCTCAACTTCCCCATCAAACATATCTGTAAAATCACAATGCCCCAGTGAACTATTTAGCAGTAGTATTAGTAGTAGTAGATATTATTTGGAAGTCATCATATATAAGGGATCTTTACCTTACTTTTTTTCTAATAGGTATACTCTAAATATGTACTTCTTATAAGTCATCAATCTCTTGCAAGCCCATATACCTATGAGGCGACCAGTATATAATGTATATGTATAGCACCAGCTGAGATGCATTCTATCTAGATTAGGGGGCACTATGGTCCTTATACACAAACTGCAGCCTCTGCATCCAATCTGAGACCCCGGGTTCTGGTTCTGCCAGCCCGATGACCTCTGACCCCTTGCTCACCAGATGAACTCTGTACAGGATGCTGATTCCCAAGGTCATGAAGGGCTTGGAGAAGTCGATGACCTTCTCTCTTTCCGAGGTGATCGTGAAGCTAGCCACCGCCAGGTCCGCTTTCTGCAGGGTGGAAGGCGGAGGGAGATGGAGAGATAGAGAGCGAGCAAACATTACAGGAACGAGTGAGTAGCACAGAAACACCGACCGCAGAAAGAAGTGGAACTGGAGAGCAAGATAAAATTAGACCATGGAACGCCACTCGAAGCGGCCGTGTAGGGGAGGCTGTTATACAAGCGATTACAGTACTGTGATTTTTGTTGGGCTAGTCGAGGACAAATCCACACTCCGTGCTGTTCCATTTGTAAAGGAGAGCACCGGTAAAGGAACAACAAGCGACAACAAACTGGAAGAAATCTCTTCAGAGATTTCCATAAAATGTCGACAGCCAAACTCACATTAACCCAGAAGAATAATGGGTTGGACAATACATCCATAACTGCACAATCACACATAGATACACACACACACACACACACACACACACACACACACACACACACACACACACACACACACACACACACACACGTGTGTGTGTGAAAAAGAGAAGCACAATCATGCACAGTAACACACACACATACACACACTCACACACATACAGATGGGCAGTATTGACCACAGGCTCAAGTGTACATTCAACCACACAGCTGCAACCACACACACATAACCATATACACAAACACACACACACACTCACTCAACCACTGACATTTTTCAGCCTATTTTTACACTGTTATTTGCACCAAAGTGCTAGCGTCGCTCCAGCATGCACACCTTTATAAAGCCCAGTAGGTCCTGGGTCTCCCTGGCCCGGCTCCCTCTCCTCCATTAGCAGATAATTGATGAACATGGGCTGCTAATGAGGGCTGAGTGATCAGGCCATGGGGAGGCCACCGGGGGAGGGAGGCAGTACCGAGCGGAAGGGACAGACCTCACACGGGGCCCCAACGCCTGTTAATTGAAGTGTGCCGGATGGTAATTAAGCAGAGAGGGGGTCTCATTAGCTCTTCTGCTAGCAGGCTATTCGTGTCGTGGGCCGGCTGGGGGCGGGGCCTAGAAAGATCCGATTGGGGGCGGGGCCTAGAAAGATCCGATTGGGGGCGGGGCCTAGAAAGATCTGATTGGGGGCGGGGGGGGCAAGATGGATTTTCGTGAGGAAAGTTTTAATGTTAGATTCTAGGAAATGAATCCAGCTCGGGCGTTGTCCCAGATACGACTTGTATTCCCTTCTGAGGGCCATTTGAGATGTGGGAATTTGAAGCCGAGCTAAGGTTTGCGGCTATGTCTACAGTATGTGTTGTGCGGTTCTGTGTGTGGGCACGGGTGTGTGTGCGCGGATGTGTGTGCGCGGTCCTGTGTGTGCATTTGTGCATGCATGTGTGTGTGTGTGTGTGTGTGTGTGTGTGTGTGTGTGTGTGTGTGTGTGTGTGTGTGTGTGCGCCCGAGCGATTATGTGTGTGTGTGTGTGTGTGTGTGTGTGTGTGTGTGTGTGTGTGTGTGTGTGTGTGTGTGTGTGTGTGTGTGTGTGTGTGTGTGTGTGTGAATGTATGTCTGTATCAGGGTGTGTGTGACTGCGTCTGTGACTGTCTGTGACTGTATGTGTGTGTGTTTGTGTGTGCCCATGTGACTGTAAGTGTGACTGTGTGTGTGTGCATGTGTGTGTCCTCACTCGGTTAATCAGCTCCCCCACCATCCCGGTCCAGGAGCCGTTGGGCTCGGGGGCTCCGTACAGCCCGTCGTCCACCAGCTTGATCCTGAAGGAGAACTTCAGGATGTCGGCCAGCTCCCGGAGCATGTCCACGCAGAAGCCCTCGTACTGGTCGTGGCCCTTGCGCATCACGTACGGGTTCTCCTGCAGCCACAGACACAGAGGGAGGCAGGAGATGAATGCACTGTGTTCACAAAGCACTTTGCTGCAAACTACAAGCTCTCACAGCCCTTTACGGGTAAATTCCTTCACATTCGCAAGCCCTCACACATTCAGTGACACATACACAAGTATATATACACACACACACACACACACACACACACACACACACACACACACACACACACACACACACACACACACACACACACACACTCATATATACATACATACACAGACATTCACACATTAGCTTCTTGCTTAAGGGGAACTTTATATCTTTTCCCAGGAGGATCAAACCAGCAACCACAGCACCCAGCTTCTAGTTGCCAGACAACCGACTCTACCTTCCGAGGGACTAATGTCACTATAGCGACAGGAGGACAAAGGACTTTACTTGAAGCAACACACGTTCAACACAGAGGGATCGCATTGTGGAAAAGCTTGGAAGAGCGTCTAGAAATGTTTCTGATAGAAAGCTAACAACTAGAAAGATATTAATGTAAAAATAACTAATGAGGATTATTTTATAGCTATAGCAAATGGATATGAAACAGCAGGGTACATGTATGCACAATTGCAACTGCAGTGCTTCTGGCTGATCGTTAGGAGCTTTTGCTGAGGCATTATAACAATTAACCTAATTGGCATCTCCCAGGGAGACAAAATGGCTGCTGATGGCAGAGAATCTGTGTCGTTAATAGCAATCAGAACCATTTTCTCTTTCATTTAACATCGAAATCAGAGGTGAGGAAATGCTGGTCAGGAGGATTCCACAAAGATAATGATATTCATGAGAACTGTCTCTGATCCCGTGTATGGTATGAAGTACGGTGCCCATGAGGGGACGTAACTCCTGACTGAGACATCCGCGCACGAGTAGTTTCACTGTTCAAAGTACGAAAGGGAAAAACATGTGGTCCATGACCGGTTCACAACACAAGGCAGCCATGGTGACCAACATGGCGGCCAAGAGCAAGGGGGGGCGGGGGGGGGGGCACACCGCTGCCTTACCAGTATGGTGGTGACGATGAGCGTCTTGTTGGCCAGCGTCTCCGACACGTTGATGTCCAGGCTGGTGGAGTTCATGGCCAAGGTGTTGTTGGAGAACCACACACCGATCTGTCATGGAGGTGAGTGGGGGGTGGGTTACAATCGATGGCTACACGCTGAAGCTCCATCTTTAAGGTAAGTGCTCTACACTAGCGGCCCGGCACACATCATCTATTGCAATTAAGCAGGTGCAGCTGAGCGAGTTCAATCTGTTCGGCCATTACCCAGAGTGCCCTTGCATGTCTAACAGAACGGCGCCCTGCTGTTGTGTTTCGTTCACGGATTACCGTATGTCCTCGTTTATTTAATTGCGCCCCTGGGAGCCATTTACCTGTGGGAGTATTTTGAATGGAGGGCTGCAAAGAAAGCATGTACTTACAGGCAGATCAAGGAACGGGGTGCAAAAAACAAGTCGTCAGTATCATGAAAGCCATTTATGAGCTACCATTCCATTACCACGCGTGCTTTCCTATGCTTACATTTCTTAAAGGGCACCGGAACCGCCAAAGATATATCTGCTTTATGGCGCCATAAAACCTGTTGAACCTCATGAGTCTGTGTGTGTGGGTTTGTGTGTATGTGTATGTGTGTATTTGTGTGTGTGTGTGTGTGTGTGTGTGTGTGTGTGTGTGTGTGTGTGTGTGTGTGTGTGTGTGTGTGTGTGTGTGTGTGTGTGTGTGTGGTTGTGCATGCATGCAGGTGTATATGTGCGTGTGTGTGTATATGCATGTCTGTGTGTGTGTGTATGTAGCTTGCACAACAGCCTCTCTGGAAGAGGTTGCTCTCCTGCCTCCCTCAGTAGGTCAGAGCACAGAGACGGAGGAGACACAGCCGTGGTTTTTGTTTTTTCTCCCCTGCTACATCGTGTCCTCGCCTGGCATTTAAAGCAGGCAGTGGTTCCCGGCCTGCAGACAGTGCTGCAGTGGAGCTGCATTCACAAAGGTGACCAGACGGATCAGAGTTAAAATGTTAATCGTAGTCAATTAGGCACCGATCCCTCCCACAGAGTTAACATCCAGGCATGGCCCTTGTTATCCTGCTGGCATTCAGTGTTCACATGAAAGCCAGCAGGTTGACATTAGGCCCTACGGAGGTATCTTAAAGGCAGACCGTGAAGAGGTGTTTTGCCATGCCGCTGAACCGTGAATAAACCGCCTGGATCCAGATCTGTGGCGATGTGCGCACTTTCGTGTCATTAAATCTTAATTTTCTTCCAGCGTGGGTGGAGTGTATCTTTTACATTTTGTCTGCCCTCTCTCTTCCCGCCCTCTCTCTCTCTCTTTCTCTCTGGTCCTGTGTGAATCCCTACAGGTACTACAGTGCAAGTGACTGAGGGATTTCGCTATGGTTGCTGACATGCTCATGAGCAAGTTGTGAATGATGTTCAAAGAGACTAGCTCTGCTGAGTTTATGTGTCTCTAACTGTGGGGTTAACTTGTGCTCATGTTTTTCCGCCTCAGGCAGGACTTTAAAATATCGTTTTTCCCATATAAAGAACTTGGCATAAACTAGTATTGAAGGTGGTGTAGGTACAATTTAAGAGCTACTTATTAAGTGTAATTTCATAGCAATGGCATAGCCATCCGTCAAGAATTAGGGAGTTAATTCTCTGTGAAAATATTTAGTTTCAAGGTAAGTGTGCCTCCGTGCGCTTCTATGACAGTATATATTTGACACCACTCCGGCTCGTCTCTTACTAATCAGGGAATGTCTTCTTGATTGGTTCGGGAAATCAATCGCACGTGCGTGAAAGGCAACATTCAAATATTTAATGGTTGTTGTTATTGTGTTGGTTTGGTTTACATGAATGGATGATGACCCCATCACCACATTAGTAAGAAAGACAAGGAAATCACCAAGGGCTTTAGAGTTTCAGTCTATGCTTTAAATGTTTGAATCATTTCGCCTCTCCAGTTTACATGCAATATTAGATTCTTGGACAAAATGCCGCAGAGGCGTTAGATAATGCAAAACTAAATATATGCTGTTATATGAAATAAAAAAGGACAAAATAACTAAAGACATCAATTGTCAGTAATCCAGACATTTTAATCCAGAGAGGCGCTATGAGTAAATTACATTTTAACAGTTTGTTACATGTCAGGGCTCATCTTCTTCTCGTGTACTGCGAGTCGATCCTCTTTCGTTCATTTTTTCATACTGTTGTATATAATTGGCTGTTCTGGGCAGTTTTTAAATCAATGCTTTAAATTTAATATCTTTGTTAATTGGTTTTCTTTGTGTTCTCTGGGGGGCCGTGTGGAAGCCAAAGGTTCAAACCAGCTTCTCACTATCAAGTCCTCAGACACGGAGGGGTGGGGGGGGGGGGACTTGTGATGAGATTGACCTCTGTGTTAAATGCCTCTGTGGGCGCTTTCAGATCAGACAGGTGGCCTCTGACTTTATTCCCTTTGCCTGCAGGCCAACGGGCGGAGCTGGTGGACGCTAGCGTGTGACCCCTGACCTCTCTGTGGCCCCCGCGGTGCTTCTCCAGGATCCTCAGGGTGTAGTTGGTCCTTTGACCTTTACTGTTGAACTCCACGCGGCCTGTCAGACCGTCATACTCCACCTGGGCGAGAGACACAGGGATGAGAGAGAGAGGAAGAGAGAGAGAGAGAGAGAGAGAGAGAGAGAGAGAGAGAGAGAGAGAGAGAGAGAGAGAGAGAGAGAGAGAGAGAGAGAGAGAGAGAGAGAGAGAGAGAGAGAGAGAGAGATAACAGTAAGTTGGAATGACAAAACAAAAGCGAGGCGTATAGGGAGAGATGAAGAGAGTAGGAGGAGGGTGAGCGCAATGTACAGGCAGGGGAACAGGGAGGGAATGAGAATGCAGGGATAAACAGAGCACAACCGAACCAGACGCTGTGTCAATATGCGGTTTCAACTTTCTGTTTCAACTTTTTTAGAAATCAACAAGTCAGGAGATGGGTGAAAACGAGGGAGGGAGGGAGAGACGGATTAGGAAAAACTGCAGAGGAAATACCCCCTAAAGTCTGTACACAGACATAACCCAGACAGTAAACAGACTGTAAACAGGCAGAACCCAGACAGTAAACACACCGTAAACAGGCAGAACCCAGACAGCAAACACACCGTAAACAGTCAGAACCCAGACAGTAAACAGACCGTAAACAGGCAGAAC
>NC_082392.1:9721059-9823559 GCF_031168955.1 Gadus macrocephalus
GTGTGTGTGTGTGTGTGTGTGTGTGTGTGTGTGTGTGTGTGTGTGTGTGTGTGTGTGTGTGTGTGTGTGTGTTTTTACCTATGTGGTGAGGGGGGAGGGGGGAGGGGGGAGGGGGGGACCTTCCTCTTTGATTTGTAAAAAATGCATTACCTCCGAAATCAAACGGAAAATTACTCTGCTGCTGAAGCAAAACATACAGAGCAGAAGGGGGAAGAGTGAAGCCAAAACAAGGTGTGTGTGTGTGTGTCTGTGTATGTGTGTGTGTGTGTGTGTGTGTGTGTGTGTGTGTGTGTGTGTGTGTGTGTGTGTGTGTGTGTGTGTGTGTGTGTGTGTGTGTGTGTGCGTGCATGTGCTTGTATTTGTGTCCTTGTGTGTGTGAACTGATAGGATAGGGATAGAAGTATTCCCCAGTATAGATATGCTAGAGATAGAATGTCTACGTATAGATTCAAAAGCGTAGGAGGACTATAAGCATTGGGTCCATACAAACACCATATCTCCAGAAGAGGACTGACATGCACGCAGTAGTTCAAGGGTGCCTGGTTCCTGATACAGGCCGTCTCCAAACCCACGGGACCGGGGAGAAGGTATAGATTTCTACCACAACAACCCAGTAAATATGTAACATTTAAAGACCTACGCAAAGAAATGCCCTGGATATTATATTTAATGTCTAACTTTTTGAAGTCAGGCATGTCATAATTGTGCCAAGGCCGTTTCCCCGCCTGAAGTCGATTTTGGAGCCAATGGAATTCCCTGAGCTCAGAGTCAACGAACAGGGAACTATTATTTACATTATTATTATTATTATTATTATTATTATTATTATTATTATTATTATTATTATTATCATTATCATTATTATTATTATTATTATTAGTAGTAGTATTTTTATCATTATTATTAATTGCTAAATATTACTTTGGTTACTTGGGTTTGGGAAAGTATGTGCATGTTTAGGAACAGCACCCGTAAGCCAAGGATGAAGAATAAAGAAATAATCACATGAACGATTTGAACAAAAACCTTGAGTGAGAGAAATGCATTCAAAGTTGAACGCTCCAAAGAAATTTGAGAGAGCCGCCTGAAAACACGAAAGATGAAGAGGAAAGGGAGGAGAGCGGGTGTAAAAGGCCACAGTCCAAAGACTATACAGAGAGTGGGAGAGAGGGCAAGATCGAATGAGAGAGAGAGAGCAAGAGAGCGAGAGAGTGTGAGTTACTGAGACACGCACATACACACACACACACACACACACACACACACACACACACACACACACACACACACACACACACACACACACACACACACACACACACACACACACACACACACACACACACACACACACCCTCACACCGAATGTGAGAGAGGTTGAGGGAGGGTAGAAAGAGAGAGAGAGAAGAAAAAAGAAGGATAGAGAAATGCCTGGAGTTAGCAATAATAATTTATACAAACACACCTCAATAATTCACGTTTCATTTCAATGCTGCAGGGAAAATCCAAAATTCACAGAGCATAATTAAATAGAGGCAGAGTGATGGGAGCGATGGAGAGGCCAGCATTAAGATAACTGGGAAACAGCAGCGAGTGGGGCATGCCTACCATGGCAGCTTTGTAAAACAACACTGATGAAACTGTAATATCCAAACCAGGATTTCACCTTGTGCTCCCGTTGCTTGTCATGGAAACACGAGAAATCTCCTCTCCCCACTGCCGTCGGCGAGATGTTTTTCACGCATATGTTCTGCGTATACGAGGCGGTGTTATGATATAGGTCCCCGAGTGAGGCAACCTGGATATTGTGCATGGGTTCCCCCAAGTGGAGCCAGGAGAGGAAGAGTCAATATCAACGCTGGGCTGGGTTGAGGAAGTGTGTTGTGATGTTGTCAGGGAGGTATGGTGCTTTCAATCGAAGGGCTTGGTTGGGCTGGTTGGACTTTGTTGGTGTGAATGTACCCTTTAGATTAAAATAATAGTGCAAAAACAGATTTGGGCCGTTTGCTGTTGATACGATATGTCGATATATCTTTGAGAAAATAGTTATTTGGAGAAATGTGGAGCTCTTTGAGGCTACATTGATTAATATTGTATAATATCAGCGAGTCAGACATTTGTTATCATTAAGAAAATGGTTTAAATAGACCATTTCATGGTTTTATCATAATAATTGTTTTAGTTTTATGCAATACGGTCCCATAGATTCAAACTTTTGTTACATTCAGAGATTATGACTTTTTTTTTCCAACCTACTGAGAAAAAAGTTGAATATCACCCATTTTGTAATAGCAAACATCAATCCATTTTATTCCTCTATATTTCACATTTTTCACTAGGAGTGTCCACCGTGTTGCATCATACGCAACTTCAAGTGACCAGCTGAAGATCACATCCATTAAAAATCACATAAACCCTAACTTGCCATAACTCATATTGATCTAACATAACATTTGAACCCAACCTTCAACCCTTGGCAAATCAACTCTTTTTATTTTTTTTAATTACCTTCAATACTCTGCACTCTTCTACTTTGCCTGACTTAAACAATCTGAAAGTTCAGAATTTTCCTGATTCTATGGTACCTAATTCTATGGAACCTAATTCGATATAACCTAATTCTATTGAATCAAATTCTACAGAACTTCATTTTCTGGAACTAAATTATATGGTTGTAATTCTATGGATCCCAATTATATCAAACCAACTACTATGAAAGCCAATTCTATAGAAGCTGATTCTTTGACACCCAGTACTCCAGTAGTGTGTGTGTGTGTGTTTTTAATGTTTGTACATGGTTCCTGTGTTCAAGGTGTTGAGGAGGAATGGACTGTAACTGCGTGAGCGATCTGCTGCTTCCGCCTGTGCCAACCCTGTGGACGCCAGGTTTGACAAAAAGTATGAAACCCTTACCACTTCTAAATACCACTTCTGTTTGAACAAATGATGGAGCTCAGGTCACTCTATTGAAGAAGAACATCTTTGGCCTTTCATGTAACGTGTTTGACAGATTAAGTAGCTCGCTCTGAGATTCTATTTCTTCAAGCTGTTTCTATTAAGTTAGCGAGTGCTAGAATTACTTAAGGTTGAGTGAAAGAGCTTCCTAATTCTATTAGATATAAATGTGTCTGAGTGTGTGTGTGTGTGTGTGTGTGTGTGTGTGTGTGTGTGTGTGTGTGTGTGTGTGTATGCACAGGCCGGGCCTTATGCCCTCAAACTGCATCAATTGTCTGTCTCCCTGAGCGCTGTCATCATTCTCATGACCAATGTGTTGAAGCTAAAGGGCATTAGCACAGACTAACATTGCTTACGGCAAGCGGCGTGATATTAAACACATCATCCCTCACCCCTAGCCCTCATCACTCACCCAGACATCCATCCCCCATCCGCCCCACGGCAGGACCCGGCAGGACCCGGCAGGCCCCGAACTCATCCTGCCATTTTCCTGCTCTCTGTGCCTAGGCATCGCCTTCCCAGACTGGGCCTACAAGCCCGAGTCGAGCCCCGGGTCCCGGCAGATCCAGCTGTGGCACTTCATCCTAGAGCTGCTGCAGAAGGAGGAGTACCATGGGGTCATCGCCTGGCAGGGCGACTACGGGGAGTTCGTCATCAAGGACCCAGACGAGGTGGCCCGCCTCTGGGGGATCCGGAAATGCAAACCTCACATGAACTACGACAAGCTGAGCAGGGCTCTGAGGTACGGGTTCGTTATTTAGCCTTAAACTATGTTTGTGTGTTTGTGTGTGTGTATGTGTGTGTGTGTGTATGTGTGACACCACAGTCACTCTAAATGTCAGTCGATAACAGCATCTACTCTGTTCATATGAGCCATATCAAGAGGTTTACTGGGGCCGTATTTACAGAGGATAACACAATGTTTACAGGTAGATTCAATCCATACTGGTCACACACACTTGAAGCGGTGCACGCCTGTCCATCCCCACGCTGGTGAAAATGGAGAGAGTGCGATAAGGCTCTCCCAGGTGCTTGTCAATACCTTCAATTTCTCCTTATCTGCGGACGCCGTCAATGAAAGCCAACCATTGAGCCGCCAAATACAAAATTCAATAACGCTTCAGAATTAAGCCCTCCATGTGAAATTGCTTGGACTTTCTCAGAATGCACGACTCTATGCTCGCTCTCTGGTCTCTATAAGTTTGGGCTGGGGAAAAGTAACTTGCTCCAACGCTTGCCTGTTTAAGGCTACGCTATTACTATAATCTATACTTAAATAAGCACTTCTTGCCCTTAGCGCTTTACATTACCACGTCCCCACTTACACACACCACCCACGGTTCTTATGCAAATCCCCCCCCCCCCCCCCCCCGCGTTCCCTTGGCCTCTCGTTAATGGAGGCTGTCGTAGCGGTCTAATTGTTATGAATTGGCTGGGGCCGTAATTAGCCTTCTTGATTAGCCTCACTTAATTGCTCAATTAAGGGCCACGGCACAATTACCACGCAAAGCAGAAACACGCACACGCGGCGGCGCTGCGGAGCCCTGATACGCACCAATAAAACTGAGATGAATCAAATGCTGATTACCTGCAGTTAAATGCTGAGGTGGTACGCTGTAGTGGGGGTGGCCGGCCCCCAGGGGGCCACACACACTGAACACTAATAACACTAAACATATGAATACACACACACACACACACACACACACACACACAAATACACACACCTGCAAAAAACACTAAGTATAGGCATACACAAAAATACACAGACACACACAAAGACGCTAAACACACACACACACACACACACACACACGAAACATGCGCATACATAAAATCACACAGACACACACAAAGTCACTGAACACACACACACACACACACACACACACACAAACACAATACGCACACACACAAAAGCTCTCCAGTGCTGCATTGAAACTTCCATCTCACAGCAGTGAATTCCCAGGGTTTTTCAATTTGGAGCATCCCTATCCCCACTCTAACCACCACACTGCACCCAGCCACCGCCACCCCTCACCTGATTACCTGAACACCGAGCCCCCCATCTGGGCCAGATGGCTCCCCTGTCCCACCCCTCGCCATGGAGAACGCTGGCATCCTGGCAGCCTGTACACGGTGACACCCTCGGTGGGTGGCGCCGGAAACTGGCACGTTGACGGCTTGACAGGCCCAGCGGGAGACACCTGAGTGTGGTTACCATGGCGACGCGTCTCGTTCACCCTTCCGCACTTGCGTAAATGAAGGCTGCACCACTGTTGGACGCGGAGGAACAACCTAGTGGTGGAGTCTAAATCCTGAGTGTCCCTACTTAAGGCTTCCTCGCAGGGTGATACAAGAGGTCTTGTTCCTCGTATTGAACTACACTGTATTGAATGGAGTCCAGACATTGATTGGTGGAATGAGGAGGGTGAATAAGGAACAGTCGGGGGCCTGCATAACGATGGAGCCCGAAACCCTTTAAAACAACAATTCCTTTTGTTACATCAATGTCTTCCCTTTTTCCTCCTCCACTCTTGTTTTTAACATTAATCCCCCTTGATTCTCTCGCCCTCCCCTCCCTCCCCCGACAGGTACTACTACAACAAGCGCATCCTTCACAAGACGAAGGGCAAGCGCTTCACCTACAAGTTTAACTTCAGCAAAGTGGTGCTGGTCAACTACCCACTGCTGGACATGGCAAACTCCCCCTTCCTGCTGGCCCAGAACCACTTCACTAACGGGAGCTCCACAGCTCCCGACTGCAGCCCGGAGGTACGGGGGAGAGGGGAGACATGGAAGGAGGGAGGGATGGATGATGGAGGGAGGGAGGGTTGGATGGGATTTTGGTGGAAGAGATAGAGGGGTGCAGGCTGGTAAACCAAAGGACGGATGACTTGGAGGGAGATCTCCGGAGGCGAAGAGGTTAAGACATGCCAGCTCTTTGACCACTGTCTAGTTGTGTCGTCCTTATAATATATTACATAAAACCCACTCAAAAGCACAGTATCAAAGCTAGGGCTTCTAAGCCGACAATATAAAAATACCTGATGTCCACGGACTCCCAACCAAATTGTTTATTAACGGTGATTTGGTTGGCATAAGTGAAATCCATTTCATTGTAGTGATCTGCCAGGCAGAGTAGAGCAGCACCTGCTGAGCCCCTCATGCGGAAGAGGATGGATTGCATTCTCCATCTTTTATTCACCGTCTCTAACACAGCCTGCTGATGAGTGCTGTTACAGAGGATAATTTACTGGTAATTTTCCCTGGGAGATGGCAATTATTATTGAAAAACACTGACAGTGTGGTTAAAAAAAAGCCAATGTCTTTTTCGTTTTTTCCCGCCAATATCCCACAGTAACTGTACGCGTCCACTTGGTTTACAAAGACACATACTTTATGCATCCTTCATGTATATATTTAGAGAGTGCCCCATCAAACTCTGAACTGCAGTCAGAGAAGCCTTCACCCAACGTTTGTTTCTGCTCGTCCCTGCGGGGGATGGTACGTGGGCGGACACCGAGCGCAGGAGAAATGGCAGAGGAGCGGTTTCAACTCGTCCTTAAAACAAAATAAGGCCTTATCCCCCTCGTCTCTCCCTCTCATCCCCCGTCGTCTCCGATGGCGTAGCCGCCTGCTTTCGATTGGCAAATGAAAGAAATGGAAAGCAACTGGGGCCCCATCAGATCAGATCAATGACATCAATGACAGGCCATTAATGGCGTTTGTTAAGCACGGCAGATCATCAGGCTTGGAAGTACAGTGCTGCCTTTCAAACCTACAGCGCCGATGGCTGTGACACACGCTATCGATCCCCTCTGCCCTCTTAGCCTCCTGAGATTTAACACTTCCATTTATTTTCCCTGCTTTTATTTTGAAAGGACTCTTTTTAATAAGACGAGTTAATAAACACACGATAAGCCCTCAGTAGAGGACACTTCAGGACTGTGAAGCCGGAAGAGGCAATTGCTTGCTCTCTGTTCTGCACACACACACACACGCACACACACACAAAAACACACACACACACAAACACAAACACACACACACACACACACACACACACACACACACACACACACACACACACACACACACACACACACACACACACACACACACACACACACACACACACACACACACACAAAAACACACACACACAAACACAAACACACACACACACACACACACACACCAACCTTCTGACTGACTCCATCCCCTTAGAGTCCTCAGATTGCCCTCAGAATGTCCTCGTGTCTCTGGCATACCTGCATGTTTAACGGTGGGCCTCCATCGGTCGTCCTGCCTTTGAGGTTCTGAGCTTCCATCCTCCTTCCCATCCTGCTCTCCAAAACCCCATCCCTTGGTCAGGCTCCCCTGGTACTGGCTTTTATCCTGCCCTTGCCAGATACACTGGTGACCGTTAGCATCTCTCAGCAGGGAACCACCCCCACCACCACTATCTGAGGACTTCATCCAGACCAGTGCTCGATTCTATGGGAAGAGGTTGTGCTGTTGCAGATTTAGTCGTTATCTTTTGATGACTAACTCTACTTCCCTTCTCTCCCTCTCCCTCTCTCTTTCTCTCTCTCTCTCAGGCGCTGCAGTCTCTGTTCCCCCGCCTGCCGGACTCAGGGCGGGTGGCGTCCCTATTCGACCGCGGGGCCACGGCCCCCAGCCCAGAGGGGGACAAGCTCAGGCTGGACGCCTTCCCCTTCCTCAGCTCAGGTGGGTCTTAAGCACACCGTCTCCGTGGCCGGTGGAGGTTTCGAAGGATTTTCAATGCAGCCCATCGGGTAGCGTAGTGGTAAGAGTGTCGGGGTGGACTTCCAGACGAGAGCTGCTGGGTCCCAGACCCGAGGTACACGGCTGCCTATCTGAAGGCTCCGCTAAGCATGCATCTGAAGTAAAAAATATATATTTTTGGAATGAGGATTAAGAATAATTAAAAGGAGAAGAAGTGAGGAAGTGTGACCATCGGCTGAATGGGTGTCAGGAGGGCTGGTATTAATAAAGTTTTGAAAGAAGAGATTTGGGGTGAGGAAAGCCTTCCAAATGGAGGAGGAACCTGGGTTGATTCATATGTGCTGGATGGAGGAGGGGGGTGGTGATTTTTAGAGGAAGTAGGGGAGCTGGTTGTCCCGACGACGCCGTGGGCTGAGGCAGCGTCCTTCAGGTGAGGAGCGAGGCCGGGGTAGAGCCTTCATTATGCACCACTTCCTGCCAGGGGGACAGACCCCAGCAAGGTGGAGGAATCATCATTCACACACCTATGTTCGTATGATCATTAGCATTGGCCCTTCTATACGGTGTATGTATGTATGTGTGTGTAAGCGTAATAAATGATGTGTGCATTTGTGTGTTGGCCCGTCAGTATATGTTGTAGGCTTTACCTTCAAATCTACCGCAGCTATGGGTTTCAGTGCCAATGTGTTGCAGTAGATGAAAATAGATGAATAGTGTGCTCAGAGATATGTATGTACTGTACATGCATGAACATATGGCTGTCTGTGTGTGTGTGTGTGTGTGTGTGTGTGTGTGTGTGTGTGTGTGTGTGTGTGTGTGTGTGTGTGTGTGTGTGTGTGTGTGTGTGTGTGTGTGTGTGTGTGTGTGTGTGTGTGTGTGTGCGTGTGTGTGCGTGTGTATGCATTCCACACACACATGCACATGCACACACATAGACACATAGACACACACGCACGCTGAAACACATACAGCCCCTCTTCACAGAGACACACATGTACTCCTCATCACACAAGCAGCCCCCCTCATTCTGTTTGTCCTCAGGTCCTTTTACCCCCTTCTTCCCTTCTCAACCTCCTCTCCCTCCCATGTGTCCCCCATGTCCTAATCCCTTCCCAGGCAGGAAGGCCCTAATTGAGGGTGCAGGCTTCAGTTTGTGGCCTGTGGGCGCCCATTACTGTGTTTTCATAAGCAAGTGAGGCCTGCCTGACTGATTCAATATTCATGTGTCTGGCAGCTACTCCTGGCCCAGCACACACAGATTTCAGCACTGTCAAATTAGCCCTGCATAGTAAATAACAGAGTGAGGAAGGGAGGGAGGAAAAGGGAGAGAGGAGGGAGCCAGAGAGAGGGAGAAATAGTAAAACTAACAGAGAAGCTCGGGAAAGAGAGAGAGAAGCTCGAGATAAAGGTAGATAGAGGGAAAGAGAGAGCGAGACAGAATGTTTGAGTCGGTTGTCAGTTGGAAGGAAGTGTAGTTGGTTCGAAAGGAATTATTTTGTTTGTTCAATAAAATCGAAATTTAAGCATCTTCTCAGCATTACCTTATTCAATTTTTTTCTGTTGTCCAATGCTACGACATGCACTTATAATGATCCATTGTGCTGCACCAGTACATTTCTAAGACAACATACAGTTTCTTGTACATGAGACCAAGTGAATAAGTAATTATATTTTATTCTATCTTTATTTTTGTAAATACCTTTTACTGTGCTCTATCTACACAAGATTAGTCAAGGTCCTTGAAGTACAATTTATTTGTGAATGTGAAAGAACAATCTAATAGATTTGGCTCTTTATTTCCAATGTTTGGCACAGAAATGCAGATCTGTTTTTGTGTTTTTCTACTGCACCACCTTGAAGTGGGTGTTCAGCACAGTACTGGCATGCATAAATGTTCTATCAGGTCTTTTTTTCTATTCAAGCAAATGTGCCAGAATTAGCCCCTGTGGCTTCTGATTAGACTTGCTAATACCACAGAGCATAATTAGTCAACATTCTTGGATGTTGTATGTCAGGAAACCTTTGGCCCTCTCTGAGCACTAACGTCTGTGGATCTTCCTTCCCAGGTGCTCCGTGCTACTCCAAGCCCCCCTCTCTACTGGGGCCCTACCCCCGAAGCCCCCCCTTCGACTATCCATGGGGCTTCAACCCCTACCTCCCAGGGGCCTTCTCTCTCAACAACTGCCCCAAACTGCCCCCCGGCTCCCTCTACCCCTCCCACTTCTACCCCAACCCGCTGCAGAGCAGTCTCTCCGGGCTGCCGCACCCCTTCTCCTCCCTACTGCACCCGGGTGGCGATGCGGGCGACAGGGCCGGCACGGGGCCAGCGGGGGCCACCAATGGCACGGTGGGGGGCCCGGCAGCCAGGCTGGGGCTTCCTCCGTACCCGGTCAGCATGTCCATGGGCCGGACCGACCTGCTCAGCGGGGCGGGGCTCGGAGCTCGGGAGGGCTCCCCTCCCGGTGTGGGGGGGCTGGGCATCGGGCTGGGCCTGGCGGCCGGACCCCCGGGGACGCGCCCCCAGAGCCCCTCAGAGCGGAGGGGAGGGGTGAAGCAGGACCCGGAGTCGGACTCTGACCTGGAGATCACGGACCTGAGCGACTGCAGCTCGGACAACGAGAACGACCACGAGTTCAGCAAGGCGGCCAGGAGCCGCTCGCAGATCATTTTGGAGGGAAAGAAAGGGGGCATGCTGCCACCCCTGTCCTCCTCCCTCCCGCCTCCCATGTCTCCCCACCCCCTGAAGAGCTTGGTGCCCCTCACTCCTCCTCGGCCCTCCCTCCCCCCCTCCCTCTCCCCCTCCTTGGCTTTGCATGAGCGGCACAGGGAGACGGAGACGCTGAAAATGATCCACAGCTAATAAAGCATCACCGGCCTCCTCCATGCTCCTCGTCAGTCTCTATACTTCTCTTTATCTCTCCTTTCATTGCTTCTACATAGAGTTGTGCTTTTAATTTATTAATTTATTGTTTATTTTGAATTGCCCCACTAATCAAACCACTGCGTCTCCAATTCTGAACCTTTTCCACTAAAGAAAGTTTAGTTTCTTTTTCTGAATGGTTCTTTTTTCTATCAAGCTTTTTTCATTTGCAAACAGGACAATATCGTATTGACTTGTCCACTGCCATTAACAGCGGGGAATTCTGTGTGTGTATGGTATCAGGCTGCCAACGACAATTGTGTCCAACTTCGCTTTCTGTACATTGTTCTATGGTTTGCTGACTTGTTTAAAGCATTGCCAGCAGCCCTTTTCAATTCCCTGTGCAGCGGTGCATTAGTGGGGAAAGGTAGCGAGGTGGTAAAATACCTGCTTTAACAAACATTAACAACCTACTTATACAAAAGGAACTGAATAACAAATAGTGCTCCAAATCGACCCAATTTCATAGATTTTGCCCTGTGATCCCTGATATTTAGAATGTTTTATTTTAAAGACACAGTCAAACATTGCCACCTAGTGGTAGAGATCCGACTGTCTCGTCAGTTGAATTGCTGATCTTGTGCGTGAGATTTTAGACCCAGTCCATTTTTGCACTGACTTGTTACTTTAATCCGTTTTTTTGTGTGAATTATTCAAATGGTTCAAACCCATATTTATTTCAGTGTATACATGTAGTAGTGAGTTTTTATTTTGTTGTGCGTGGAAGTATTTCCTACGTATTTTATAAAAGGAAAGAAAAAGAGCAGTGGGAGCTTGGCTAATCTAAAATTTGTATGAATATTTGTGTATATATTTTACTATGGTGTATATATATTCACTGTAATATTCACTATTCTAAGATGTTACTGTATTGTTGTGATTTAATTCAATATTTAAAAAAAGTTGCCTAGGTATGTCAAAGATGAATTTATTAATGGCAGAAAATCTGTGTTCTGGAAATGTTTTGCTATGTTAAGGACTGAGTTTGCAATGGGAATTGTCTTGGAATTTCTCAACCCCAATTAACTGTGCCCTTTGGTCATTTTTCTAGATGCCCTCTGTACAAAACCCTTTGGGTTTAAAATATGCCGGTGGACTTATTTTTTATAGTTATAATTCACCCAGTGTAACTGTACTGTAATTAGTCAAATGTGATAAATATTGGTCTATGTATTTCTTTTTCCTTCCAACACCTGCCCTGAAAACCCATGTTGATTATTCTCTAATCAATGAGTTCTGTCCATTCCAGCAGTGGAGAAAAGGGTATTTGCATAAAGACATTAAAAATGGGAAACAAAAGGATAATTAAAAATAAAATCTTTATCAGATATAATCAGAACGAAACGAGCAACAAACAAATGTCCTTTCAGGTGCCCTGTTTCTTCTTACACAGAGTGCAATACTTCCACATATTGTACAGCGTTATAACCTAGGCCTACAGTTTGTTAAGCAGTAGCGCTATACTATTAGTTGTTAAAGCTTTATTGTAAAGTTAATGTAAAGCTCTATGTTTGTTAAGTTGCAGCAGGACAAGCCCTGGGTCATGGCTGTATGGAGTACACTAGCAGCTGTAAATACTGTTTCCTTTGTGTGTGTGTGTGTGTGTGTGTGTGTGTGTGTACACATCCAAAATGACCTTGCAGTGGTTTTTACCTGTCACTTTTGTTTGTTTCACTGTAATGAGGAAAATTGAAGCGAGCAAAATAGGAAGAAAAGATTCATATCTTTCAAAAAGCAATAAACATTGTCGCAGAGAGTCGTGACCCGTGTGGACATGGAGTTCTTTAAATTCAAATGAATTCTGAGGATTTTTGGGAAGCTCTTTATAGGTGTTCGTGCAATCAAATGTCTCTCGGTACACAAATATTGACCATCATAGTCAATTTTCTTCTGATTAAATGTAGAACTACTTATTCTACACCAGCAGCCACACAAACCTGCAGGGAAGCATAGTATTCAGAAGGCTGTTTTTAATTCCTAGATGTTACCAGACGTACCAGAAGTACAAGGACTATCGTAACATAATTATCTATGTTTATAAATGTCCCTATAAAGACACACAATTGTGTTTTTGATGTTTTTTTTTAATTGTTACAGTTGCCTCCCAATAGGGACAGACCACAGCATCAGCGTTATTCCCCCCTTTCTTCATGTGTTGATGGTACCCTAGATTGTAGTGTCTCTTGGAACCGATGTGAAAATATTGTATCTTTTTCAGATGTAATCACAGCCTTGAGGTGTTATCATGTTTTCTCAAAAATTACATAGACAATTTACTAACATCTCATTGACCTATCTTAATAATTTCATACATTTGGAAAAAAAGAAACTGAAAAAATCACTATTGATTGTTCCTATTATACATTATTATATTGTTCCGAACACAAATCTTTCAATACAAAAGGACAACAAATAGAGAGTAGGCCTATAACATTTACTGAAAAATCAAATATATCGAATTGATCTAAATAATTCAACACATTTATTAAAAATACCAATAATAGATTATTGAACATGTGGTACGACTACTTCTTACCACATTTAAAAGCCATGGTGTATGTTCGATCAATGAATACAATTAAATATTACAAAATGTATAGTTGTACTCGTGATTACCACGGGGTGGCGCAGTAACGCATAACATGAACACTGAAGTATTTCTCCCAGCACGCTTGGAAGGAAGTTCATGTGAAGCATCAAGATGAGCGCAAATTAAGTTTTGTTTGAACTGGCCGCAATGCCCTTGGTTTATAAACAGATCATCAATAACCAGGTGCAGGTTTAATGTGGAGTCGTGAAATTATTTAACCCAAGAATAGGCCTTATAGCACTGGACAATACAACAACACGTAGTTATTTTAGTCATAAGTGGACTATTTGAGATGAAGAAGGGACCCTTTGAAATATAGACATTGCTCAAAGATGTTATAGGCCTATGTGTTGCGACTGACATGTTCCCCTGGTAAGCCCAATGCATATTTGTTGTGCTATTAACTGGGACAGAGCTTGTGAAGCAATTTGATAATCTGAATAAGAAAAATATAAATATTTATAGACATTAACTTTTTGTTCAGAGATGGACTAGGCTCAAGTATGCATGCTATAAATTGTTGGCATAATTCAATACGAGCAAATAAACATTCATAAAACAAAATTGCGCTGAAACATTAAATGTCTCGGTCATAAAGTGGCCGGCATAATGTCATTTCTTGCACACTGTTAACACCATAGAGAACGAAAAAGACCGCTGCAAACGTGAAGGAGTTATGGGGGGACGGATTATTGTGTAACACAGTGCGGAAACAAACCATATTGGATTTTTTTTTCTTTTGACAGACAGGAAAAAAGGGCAAAAAGTTGCAATATAGTTTTATAAGTTGTAAGCACCGCTCCCCGAGTCAGTCGGTGTTACGAAGCAATAACTGGACATTTACCATACGCGTAATATCAAACGTTATTCAGGCAAAGGTTTTGAATTCAGAGTTTTACTTCCGCGTACAATGTTTTTTTCCACTGACATACGGCAACTTCTGAACAGGAAACCCTACTAGACAGTAGTCTTGCGTTTTCGCTGTAAGTAAAGGTGAGTCAAGTGGCTGCATTTACATGTCTATAACCATGTGTTGTAACTGCGTTCTGGTTTTCCGGCTACCTTTTATAGAAAATACGGCAGAGAAGATTTGGTCGCTGTAGAGAAAAGGCTTTATTCGCTTGGCGGAGCAGAGCGTACAGCGGGGGTTTAGGAATGTTGTGTATGGCTACAATGTCACAATGTTGTAGCAGGACACGCACCACCCAGCCGTTCACTACACAACCTCATGCTTCCGTAGATGATCATGCCAGCCTTCAATTGTATTTTGAAGGCCACACGTATTTGTACGTCTTCCATCTCTAGCGACTAGTGGTTATTATGTTTTGTGTTTCTCCCCATCTACCGTTGATTAATTAGCCTACTTGCATTGGTGATGCTGATATAGATCTATTGCATTGTTTCATAGAGGTTTGCACTTTTCTGGGGTTTTATCCGGTTGCTTTTTGGTTTCGTTTTTCTTGGGGCTTACAGACCTAACTATAATAAGAGTAGTCTCTATGTGATGTTTGTATGCATGTAGGCCTATGTATGTATGTATGTATGTATGTATGTATGTATGTATGTATGTATGTATGTATTTTCTTGAGAACCATTGATCCGATCGATCCGATATCAGCAACTGCATTGTTGTTTATATTCGTTGACTTGTTCGTAGTCCCGACTTCAGACAGCAACAATGTTATAATAGCCTTCACATGTAGGCCTACTTAACGTTAGTATGGCTACAAAACGACAATAATTCAACCTTCGATTTATATTTAGAACAAGCTCTCAATTCATACTGCGTATACAACTATTGTTACTGTCAATAACCTATTGAATTTCTATTTCACAAACGACCACTATGATAATTCGGTATTATTTAGATTTCTTCTCATTTGCCCTTCCTCTCCTCTATCCCCTCCCCCTCGTCTAACGCCCGCCACTCATTAAACAGCAGGAGCACTGCAGAGGAAACTCAATCATCCGGAATACATATAATTGATTACCAAATATACATATGTGGTTTTTGCAGACTGATTAACACTCTAGAATTAGTCTGCAACTTAATGGCTCAGGGCTAATTTAAACTTTTTGAAACTGGTGATGTTGGTTATGTCTGTTTGCAGTATTAATATGCTTTTAAAATACGGCGCAGATTTCCAATACGACATCATAGTTATAATATCCTGTCATTGTTGCCATTGCAAATCTATCTGATTCTTTCTCCTGTCAGGTAATGCATAGAATTATATGATATTGAATTATATATAAAATAGTTAATGAACATAGATCATTAACTATCATGGGATTCTTACAGTTGTATTAGACCTGGCAAAGTTTGAAGGGTTTGATGCATTCAAACTAGCACTATGTTTTATGTGACCAGCCAGCCAGCTATCCAGCCTGGTAGACAGTCAGCCCCTGCAGCCGAAAGACCAGAATCAAGCCCAGCCACTTCCTGCCCTGCTCTGTTAGACTGGTGAAACACAGGACAGCACATATCATCTCACTCCTTTCCCTCCACTCTGTCTATACCTCTCTCTCCTTGTGATCTCTCTGTCCCTCTCCTTCGGTCTAAACCTTTTGCATGTGCATACTTGCCTGCAGCCCAACAGCGGCCATCTCTTCCTTTTTTAAAGAATGTTGACTTTTTAATCTCAGTCCCCTGATCTTCACCTTTAGACCCCCCACTCCTCCCTCCCCCAAACCCTCTCTCTTTGTTGTCGTGGGCGTGCATTTAACACACATCTTCATGTATCTAATTAGACGCTAACTGTTTTTGCACACAGGTGCACCTGCTCTTGCAATATCAACCTTTTAACAAAGGTGGTAGCAAACAGCTACCCAGACCTGACACCTTCTACACACACACACACCCACACACACACATACGCACACACACAGAGAGCTTGTCCTGAGGGCTTGCATGGGAAGCTAATCTTTTACCTTAGTTAGCGTTGCACTTCAAAGAGAAGGCAGGTATTCCTCTCTGGCTGCAGCAGGTCTGAGTCTCAGGGAGCACATAATAAGAGACAGACGGACAGTGAGGCTCGGCCAGATCCAAGCTTTACTCCTGCTGGCCCCATTTATTACAGAGCTCATAGCTTCAGTCAAGTGAGGGGCACTCATTTCCCATGCATGATCTGAGGTGTGTGTGTGTGTGTGTGTGTGTGTGTGTGTGTGTGTGTGTGTGTGTGTGTGTGTGTGTGTGTGTGTGTGTGTGTGTGTGTGTGTGTGTGTGTGTGTGTGTGTGTGTGTGTGTGTGTGTGTGTGTGTGTGTGGCTTCACATCAATCCTAATAACTACCATCAAAGCTACACTAGGGTCAAAGCAACAAAACTGGTAGTGCGTAAATGTGATTGTGAGGTAGCTTGTTGTAAGGTGGGGTCACTGCGTGCACTGATACACATCCAAGCTCAAGGGAGTAAGGATGTAAGAAATTCTATTCTATTCCATCGCAATAATAGCTAGCACTCATAGCTAGCTCGACCAAGTCACGCTCCCTCCGCTCTATGTCTCTCTCCCTCTTTGTGTCAAAGCAAGCCACACCCTGTAGAGTGTAGATTTGATTTTGTATGTTTAGATTTCCAGGATGGGCCAGCGTTGGTTAACTCTTGCATGGTTACCCTTACCTGTCGAAACATGAACGCAGAGGAACCAGAGTTGGCGGTTACCGTGGCAGATTACCTGCCAACTCCAATACACATTCTATCCTATTACGACATTACATATTACCTGAAGGTGCGATTTGATCAATGTCTTAATGATGTGTGCGTGCGCGCGTGTGTGAGAATGTGCTATAGGGGCAGACGTTATCCATCCCTGCCCTCTCAGACCGCTTTATTTACATCAAGATCAGAAAATGAGACCCCGCAGAAAACCGTGTGTGGATTGTGTACGGCTGAGAGAGTGAACCCTCAGGAACCAGAGGTAGCTTAATTACCAATAGTAATTAATGCTATTTATTTAGGCATGGAGGGGGTACGGGGCGTCCCATGCCTAACCCTCAAGGCTGCCTGCAGGCAGACTGCGGAAGCCGGGCTTCCAACTTTGAAACCGTTCACCTGGGAGTCTCCCCCCCTCGACTGTTCTGTGTAAATGCAGCCTATGTTACTGTGCTGTTGTTGTGTTTTTATTTGGCACGAAATGCCAGTAAAACAGTGTGCCTTTTGTAGCAGCCCAAACCTCACACTACCCAACAGGTAGGACATGGAAAAAGCTGTCTGATTCTGCCCGAAGTGTGACTCAGACGGACAGCTGGAGAAATAAAGAGGGAGAGAGACCGAGAGAGAGCAGTAGAGAGAGGGAGAGAATGAGCTCTTTCATTCCAGTGGTCTGGATGGAAAAAAAGGATAAGCGAGGCTAAAGTTGTAGAAATGGTGTTTACCCATGTTGAGTTGGTGTAGGTGTGTGTCTAAGTGTGTGTGTGTGTGTGTGTGTGTGTTGGGGGGAGGGGGGCATGTCGAATATAGCGTGGGCTGACCAGTGATGTGCTCGTAGGTGAAGCTTAAACATGCAAATGTATTTCATACATCTTATCTGCTAAAATGCCATCCACATAGAAAACCCAACAGAGGTACACTGGATCTGAACTATGAAAGGGTCACTATGTAGTATTAAGGCAAGGCAAGGCAACTTCATTTATATAGCACTTTTCATGCATGAAGCAGACTCAAAGTGCTTCACATAGAAACATTCTCATACAATAAAATAGATAAGTAAAAGAAAACACAGGCAAAGCTCAAAAATGCTTTGTCATGTATTCACTGTCTCTCTGGTATCAGATCATGTATTAACTGTCTCTCTGGATTTAAGGAAAAATAACATTAAGTGTCTCGAGCACTCAAATAAAATACACTGGCTACTGAATCCAGCACAGCAATAACATCACTGTATTTATCCCGAGGGATAAAAAAAAATGTATATATATATATATGCAAAAGAGTATACCAGAGAGGGATAATAACTAGATTATAAGTCATCATATAGGCTGCACCATATGGTTCTGCCATTGCACACTTAGTGGCGAATTGAAATATTGGCGTGCCTCTCAGGATCTGCACGGAGCTCCTGGACCAGATTGTGGCATACCCCCTGTTCTTGTTTACGTTCATTGATGGGGTGCACCCAAACCCTTCGTCTTCTCCTTGCCCGCCTACAGCGCAGGAGAAGAAGGGCAGCCCCCCTCTGTCTGGCAACAGTTATTTGTTCCATTGCGTTCCGTCTCTTTGCTGCCTCTTAAGAAGCATCCAGCAAATCAGACTGGGCACATGACAGACTGGCTCCCTATGTAGATATAATAATTCTCATTCTAAGGTAACAGAAACATTATATACTAATTACAACATGCTAAAATAATACGATATTCCATTTATGCCGAATCAGTTTGGCTAGATGGCACTGAATTCTACACACAATCGTAATCACTGTCATACTTAAGTTTTACACACTAAATAATTAAATACGATTGATAAAACTTGACAGTTGGCTACTCTATGTGGTAATGTAGCCCATGACATCATTTAGTAAGTTCCTACGGGTACCTTCAGGTCAGCATAGGCAACGGTAGCGGGCTGGAAAGGATGGGGCGGAGTCGGTAGCATCAGCAATATTATGTTACCCTGCCATAAGAGCCTATTTTATTGAGTGTTCTGAGTTTTGTATTGGCCATGTGCAAAGAGATGGCAGATCCTGTAAACGCCAAAGGGATGTCAGAATCCAGGTCAAACGGCTTCTACAGAGCATAGCAGGCCAGATTTACGTGGCCCATTGGTTCCTTGAAGTCCCCCCTCAATGGACTCTGGACAACATATGCGATCACCTATACTTCAGAATGAATGAAATACTGTGCTGCTTGTCCCAACCGCTAATAAAGCCCTCAGAGTTTGGCTTGAGCAATCTCTCTCTCACACACACACACACACACACACACACACACACACACACACACACACACACACACACACACACACACACACACACACACACACACACACACACACACACACACACACACACACACACACACACACACACACACTCGCACACACTCGCACTCTGAAGCAGTCAAGCAAAGCTGAAGGTTGGCTATGAGCTGCCAATCCATGCCAGTCCATGTGCGCTGGCCTATCAAATATTTCCATGAAGTCTATGACCTCTGCATCAGGACAGGGGGAGGGGGTGAGGAAAGATATGGTGGGATGTGCAGGGAGAGAGGGGGGAGGGAGAAGATAAGCCATTTGGCGCTAGGATTGGCATTTAACGCCTGAAAGCGAAAGAGAGAGAAGGAGAAAAGTAGGGCATTGGGGTTGTGGCACACCCCGTAAGAGCCCTGGGGAGAGGCTGGGCCTTGTTGATTGGCCCTTGGTAATCATGTGGAGAAGGGGGTTCCTGTAGCCCCAGAGTGGCGCCGCAACTTGTCATTTTAGATATTGTCGAGAAAAACAAAGCGTTTTATAGTCTGGTGATGTTGGCAAAGAGGCTGGAATGGATGCAGATGCTCTGACATTGGGGTGGTTGGGTTGGTAAGGGGGGAGGGGGATTGGCTGATAACGAGGGAGGAAAGTGAGGCTGTTAACGGGGGAGGGGTGGTGGGACTGGTAAAGCGGGTTTGTGTGTGGGGCGGGGGGGCTGGGCAGCAGCGCAGTGTCATGTTGAATGTACAGGAATCAGTTGAGGGAAACACCAAGGAATAAACCAAATGGAAAAATAAATTCCAAGTATATGTGACATTTTTTGGAAAAGTATGAAAATGCTCTGGGAATGGGAGCATACAAAACGTAAATGGATTTGACCACTGGCATCCCAGAAGCAGATGCGCAGAGTAGAGACCTCAGAAAGAGGTTGTTGTTTGCCTTTCTTTACTAGGTATAATCTTATTTTAGCAACTACACAATGATTGTTAAATGCCCCTAATATGCTCCCTCCATTAAGGTTCTCGCTGTTTAGAGGGAGATCTTACAACAGCCGCTCATGTTATGTTGAAGGTATAAACAGAAGAGAGCGGTAAAGATGGATGGAAAGTGAAGTTAAAGAGGGGAAAAAGAGAGTGAATAGGGCTGAGCGGATGAACGGAACAAGAGCGTAGGGATGTGTGCCGGAAGAGGATGTGGTAGAGAAGATGGAGAGGAAAAACCTAAGCTAGAGCTGCGCGTTTTCACCCTCTCTCTAGCTCACAGCATCCCACAAATCTCTCTTCCTCTAGTTTTATTAACTGTTCTTGGCTCTTCGATAGTTTCTGCCTTTCTTCTATGTTCCTTCAGAATTAACTGGGTTTAACTGCTCTCTACTCTGGTCTGGAAGGAAGCCATCTTGAACACACAGATTAGCTGTGAATAATACAGAACAACCTGCCCCGTCCTTGTCCTGTAGCAATTAACATTGAACAGGACAATCAGGCCATTTTGGACGTTCCTGACATGATATATTCCCCTTCCAAACATAGTGAATCTGATGCCTTTCTTAAATAAAATTGATCTTTCAAATGATGGCTGACGTTGGTAGACATTTTCAACAGTTTGTGCTACTGTTGGCTGCTAGCGAGGACAAACTGTAAGCCAACTGTCTGTTAGGCTAGGCTGGGAACATAGATTATGTAGTAGTAATGATGATGATAATGTGAATGCATATTTTTCTTTTTCCTTGCTGGTATTCTCACACAAATATCTTGTAAGATTGCAATACATTTTTTTAAGTGCAATTTTATAATGATGGTTTGATATAGCTTTAGTTGCTCTGCCTCGATCTATCTGACTATTCACCTGTCAAAGTAACAATCCTTTTCAAACATCTGAGAGGCTGATCATTAGCATTGCTGAAGAGGATATTGAGGTTTACGGCTGGGTGACTGGGCTTCCTAAAGTTGCTAGTGAGACTAATGGGTGTTTAAGGTGGTTCTTCCTAGCTAGTTCATACCGAGTGGTTAGTTATCGGGTGGCTGCCAACGATTATCCATTATTGTCCTGAGGTAGCTGTGATATTTTACACACGCATATTATGATCTTTTCTGTTAGCTTCTGTCCATTTGGTTGTGTGTGTGATTGGGGGGGGGGGGGGGGGGGGGATTATTTGTCCTGTGATCTCTTCTCACACTCTTTCTGTGTGTCCGTTGCATGCAGCAGAGTTTCCATTCGCTATCTTTTTGTGTTCCTCCTTTGCACCGCATCTGCCCTTTTCTTAATTTCCTGCTACTGCATGTCCCCTCGTTTGGTTTCTGCTTCCCCTTCTATAGAACTCAGATGGGAGGGTCAACGTCGTATATCCGAGAGAGGCTGCTGAGACAACCGTAATGTGCCGTGAATTAGAGTTTGTAGAAAGTGGGCAGTTATGTAGTTGGACGACATGTAGGAACCCTGAGGCAATTGTACGACATTTGAGGACCACAGCAACAATAACTACTCATTCTTCTCCTTCCTCTCTGGTCTAGTTTCACAGAGGTTGGGCTCTAGGTGATTCCTTCCTTATTTCAGTGCATTGATGAACTTTAAGATGGAGGGAGGGGATTTCACGTACTATTCATCTTCCGCCTTGGTAGACCTGCTGCATTTTGTAGTTCCTCTATCCTTTATCCCTCTTTTCTCGTTCCCTCCGTCTTTCTTTGTTCAATCTAGCTTCTATTTAACTTTTGCAGATAGGTCAAAAAGGAAATTACTTTGATAGCTTCCTGAGGAAATTACACCCACTTCCTGCCTCCCATTCTGCACCTCCTGCTTCAGTCCTCTTTTTGTTTCGTTTTGTTCTGGCTGTTTTCAGGGGCAGCCGTCAGGGGGTTGTAGCTTGCAGGACCCCAGAGAACCCCCCCCCAGGTGCTGGTAATGAAGGGCTGATGAGAGGGCAATAAACAGCAGTGTAAATACAGCTGGCTGCGGCTATTAGCTGTCTATTTCAGGGTCCTGTTCTGACAGTAGTGACCTATAGAGGACAATGTTAAGGCTTTTTTTGTCAGCGTGTAATGCAAGCAAACCGGTAAACGATGCGTATACAATGAAGTAATGGGTCATGTACAGAACAATGTAGGATCAGCTGAACCTTATTCGTTACATCCACAATGCCTCTGCTTTTGGTGCGAGTCCTTATTGTGAACAAGGCTGGGGAATTGTCATCTGGACTCATTTTCTGCTGACAATTGTGTCAAATTGTGGTTTGAAACAGTGTTGATAAGATGGTGTTTTTAAACGGTGATAATGCACTGTGGGAAGGCCGTGCCTGCTTGCCTAACCGATTGCATATTCATCATTGTCAGTCACTATGATATCCTTTCAGGAGTTTGATTGACAGGTGCAGACCCCTCCAATCGCGGCATGGACTGGGAAGATGCCCACGAAGCGGTGAGGTCATCACTTGGTCGCTTGAAACTACTAATCTCCTTCATGGGCCCTTTTGACTTGCCGGTTTTTTCCTCTGTTGGTGGGTGTTTAACCATAACAAGCTGGTGAAACGGGGGTGTGAGGAGGGTTATTACTGGCATGGGGGTCCAAACTCTCACTGATCTGGTGGAAAAATGTAGTGTATGGTCGTGTTTCGCCCAAGGGAAAGGGAACAAGGCCGGCTGAAACAGGTGGTTTGTACTGCCCATGCACCGTCACTTACAGTATTGGAACCCGGCCCAGCAGAGAAAGGGGAATGTGGTCATAAAGTCCAGTTGTCTATAGAATACTCTCTAATGTTCTCTCTGACACACACACAAACACACACACACTCATCCATGGGTACTCCCAAACCTCCTTAAGGCCAAGCCCCCGCCTCTAGCGCATACTTTCTTTCAATCAATTCACAGGAACACACACAAACACACAGCGAGCTCTCTTGATGGCTATCATTAGATTGATGCCATCTGACACTTAGTTAGTGCTGGAATGTGATGGGAGGGAGGAGAGGAGCGAGGGGAGGGTAAAAGGGGTGAGGCACACAGCTGCCCACTCTAAGGAACTCCAGAACAGCATTCTGCACTTCTGTACACGTTTCCAAAGCAGCACAGTCCACTCGTCCTCCCTGAACCACTCTCTCCCCGGCAGGCCTCCGTGATCCCTGGTTGCCCGGTGCCTTTCCTTCTAAGACAGCCCCTAACCGTGCATTTTCATCCGCGATGCACAATGGGTTAAGTGGGGGGAACAGACCAGAGGAACAGGTTGTTGTTGTTAAAGTGAACATTCCTCACACCATCCCTGTATTCTGGGCCCGGAAGGGTCCATTTGTCTTTCTGTAGAGAGGGGAGTCCTACCCCCTCCCAAGACCGACACCTTACAATCTGATTGAATGTTGAGTAGCCCTTGGCTAACAACTTTCAAACCCCCTCTTTCCCTCCTTGTCTGGGACTGACCCTCCCCTTTTATGTAACCTCTCAGTAACCGTAATGAGCCAGACTGTAATTAGCTAACCCGGCCCGTTTGAAGCTCAATGGGCGTGCTTGAGTGCTACTAGCACTTCTGCCCTGATAACAACAGAGACATAACTGCACGCCACCTGAATCCCATTTCAATAGAATCTGATGGAATCACCCATAATGGCAGCCATACTTGTCTGCCCTGAAACTTTTCCAACGCAGACCACATTACGACTGGTTGAACAATTCTCTGCAGCCCAAATTGATTTAGGGACCAAAAAAAGTCCTGGGTATTTCTTTAGATCCACTTTATTTCAAATAAGCTGCGGTGGAAATATTACACAGTGCAGATATAAGATGTGATTCAGAGCTCCCTGCGTTTTATCAGCAGCATCTTTAAGAGTTTTTGTTTCGATACAAAACAAGACTTGAAAAGAGATTTTGTCTTTCCACCAGAAAACTGCATGGGTCATCGAGGTGTTTCATTTACAAATAACAGTTTGAACATGTTGGTGCTGGTAAACCTACTGTAACAAAACAGTTTGTACATGTTGGTGCTGTTCAACCTACTGTAACATAAAAGTTTGTACATGTTGGTGCTGGTCAACCTACCGTAACATAACAGTTTATTCATCTTGGTGCTGGTCAACCTACTGTAACATAAGTTTGTTAATGTTGGTGTTGTTCAACCTACTGTAACATAACAGTTTCTACATGTTGGTGCTGGTCAACCTACTGTAACGTAAGAGTTTTTAAATGTTGGTGCTGGTCAACCTACTGTAACGTAAGAGTTTTTAAATGTTGGTGCTGGTCAACCTACTGTAACGTAAGAGTTTTTAAATGTTGGTGCTGGTCAACCTTCTGTAACGTAACAGTTTGTATTGTAAATGTTGTTGCTGGTCAACCTACTGTAACATGACAGTATTTCAATCTGTGGTTCTGGGTTGTTGGGTCTGAGTTGGGTTACGCCGGCAGAAGGCCCTGGGCACTCTGTATGTGTTAAAGGGTCGGCATGCGTGTTTGTGTATGCGTTTGTTGGTGGGTCCTACATGTGGACATGCATTCACAGCCCCAGTAGGCCCATCTGCCCCTGTTATGCTAACCCCCCTCCCACACATGTCACCACAACAACACAACCCCCAACCAACCCCCCCCCACACACACAAACACCAGCCTACTGGATGGCCATGAATGGACACATTCTCTCTCTCTCTGTATCTTTCACTCTCTTTATCTCAATCTCTGTTTATCTCTCTCTCTTTGTGTGTGTGTGTGTGTGTCATTTTCTCACAGTCGATCCCTGTCCACCTATCTGTATCACTGACACATTCTCACGTTTCATTTTTCCAATTCTAACTCCTCACCTTGACCTGCTAAGAGTTTGTCCACCAGAGGCCTTCACTTTAACGACACACACACGCAGAGGCTCTGTTAAGGCCACTGTGCTCGTTCAAGCGGGCCCGCATGAACGAGCACACACAGACGTATAGGATGTCTGATGATACAGACACAAACAGCTGTACTTGTCATCAGGGCATTGTGTTTAATGGTGGTACTTGAACCTAGCTTTACAATTCAGAGGAATTCTATAAGACTATAAGATTCTTTCAATTTCAAACCCTTCCCATTCTTTCCATTAGTTTCCATTAATTTAAGAGCCCACCAACCATCTCATCGGATCGTCAGAAGTACAACCTCAAATGCAAAGTGGTGGTGGAGTAATTGTTGTGTTGTGTGGAGTGGGCTCCCATTGACCGCAGGCAGACGGCCGAATAATGGGTCTGCTACAGTACAGACGACAGAGCACACATTGTAAGACAGTGTGGCGGGCCAGCGATAAGGCCCGAACAGTTGATATGGGGGCAGTGTTACTGCATGATTAAAAGCAAAGCATGAACTCAGAGCGCTAATCTCCAGAAAACATCAGTGTTGTGTATATAAGGTGGGGGCGGCTGTTGTATTCAACACTTCCGCATGGTGACCATTCCCGCCATTACACCAAGTTTTATCTAGAAGTACATGTCTGCCATTTTGATAAAGGGCACAAAAACGGATAAAGAAACCAATGGTGATAATACGTTTGTTTAGTGTAAAATGTGCTTTATAATCTTAAATCCACAAAACAAACCCTATAATATTGAGTCAGTACTTTGAATACGATGTAACATCCACACTAGCGGATTATTTTCCTCTCCCCAGAATGGATAAATAATGTTATGAAAGGGGTATTAGTGATCCGGGCTCTGACCAAAACCCTACAAATACACCCAATTACAAAAGGCTCCTTTAAGTGACCACTTCTCTCCATCTATCACTCTCTGTCTGATATTCTATAAAACACATGCATGTACACCCCTCTTCTTCATTCGCCTTACAAATAGTAATTATTTATGTCCTGACATATTGTGTCAGTATAGAGGAGATGGCAAGTGCCTGTGTCCTAGTGTGTATTTCTCGGTGGCGGCTCTTTTAGTCTGATGCATTTCAAACGACGAGGGTGTGTGTTTTAGTGTGTGATGGGGGTTGTGTGTGTGTGTTTTCCAAGGAACTAAAAGGGTGAGCGGGGGGCTCACTGCTATCATCTCTTACCGCTTCTTTTTACCGGGTCATATTATTACATTTTCATGGTTGTAGAACCGCTGTCGCCCTCTTTACAAAATCTACGGTTTTAACTGCCTCTGTAAGGCCCCCGTCCCCGAATAATTCAGTCTACTCTGATTGGTCAGCTGACCGACTCTGTTGTGATTGGTCAAGTGCTTAGCACATGTCAGCAATCTCACTCGAGTCGTGAGCAGCTGTAAACATTGCTGGTTTCAATGGCTTCAGTTCAGCCGTACCTTTTCGAGCCAAAGTCTGACAGGGAATCATAAATTAAGGAAAAACATTCGGTTAGATTCCAAAACGTCTCAGTTCGCTGAGGCCTACTGCTCACTAACCAAAACATTTGAATACAATAATGCGAGCTAATATGGGGTGCAAAACTACCTGCAAGGCGGGACTTCTGCACTTCACATATAGATAAAATGTGTGTCCCTGTGTTAGTTTGAGGATGGCTTGGCAGCCTGTAGCCCTGCAAGCAACCATCCTCAATCTAAATCTCTGTCTCTGTCTCCGTTCCCACTATGCCTGATAATAGTTTTCCGTCCACACACGCATTCCAACTCTGGGTTTTGCCGGCCACTATTGTCTGGACCAGGTGAAATAAATTATATGTGAAGGTCTTCAGAAATATAGGGCATGTTTCTCCCATTCGGCACAACAACAGAATTTTCAGATTCATTTTCAGAGCTTTTCCTGAAGCTCTCTTTCTCAGGTGGAAACGCCAGCTTAAGGCCGATATATGCTCTGTTTTAGACGTAACGCGTAAGCACGTAAGATACATAACCCCCCCTTGCGCGGTAAAATATCCCCCCTTACGTGCTTAAGTGCGTCGCCCAAAATTCCTGACTATGCGACTAAAACACTACGGCCCTACGCAGCTCGCAAAGACTGTGATTGGCCAGCTAACCACATCCTTTCAGGAGTCTCACGATTTCCACTTCCACGCCCACAGATTCGTTCGTTGCTCCCCCTACTGTTCTGGCGGAGAATCCCCTTGCAACACGCGCAATCCTTAAGGAACCTCAAAGGAACCGTAAATCAAAACTTGTCTAAAACAAGTCCCTTGTGTAAATTACGTGCTTACGTCTCTGCGTCTAAAACGACCCTAAATCGGCCTTTAGTGTGCAGGGAGAGCCGAACAATCAACCTGTCTGTCTGTCTGTCTGTGCCTTTGTGTTTCTCATTGCACAGCGGGAGTCCATAACATCAGAGAGGGAGAGTACATTATATTCCCGACTGCTCGTCCTTATTGTCTTGTTCTCCTCCTCCCAGCGGGGTGTGTTTGGGGCCCTCAACTCAAACCCAGCCATGAGCATCATCGGGGCCGAGGACGAGGACTTTGAGAATGACCTGAACGAAGTGAGTGTATCTTCATAGTTATCAAAGGCCATTGAAGCAGAGTCTTGGTTAACTGGGACCTGTATTTCTTCTGTCCCATTTCCTGCTTGGTCTTTCCGTCTCCTCCCTCTCTGTCTCGCTCTCCTTGTCCCTTAATGCCCGTCTGTGTGTTTCTCTCCTCCTCTCTTTCTCCCCATCTGTGTGTCTGTCTTCTTGTCTCATTCTGTCTGTGTGTGAGTGTCTCTCATCTTCTCCCTCTCTTTCTGTCTCTCTTCGTGCCCCTCCCTTCCTCTGTATATCCCTCCCAACGTTCTGTCTGTATCTCTTCTTCCATACCACCATCTCTCTGTCTGTCGTTCTCCAGGTGCAGGACAGCCAGTGCCCTCATTTCAACTGCATAGAACAGCTGAAGGGTCGGCCCACGCACCTGCTGGTCTTCCTGCATCACGTCATCCTGCAGTTTGACTGTGCAGCCCTGGTGAGAGACACTGGGTGAACCCCCTACTGTGAACTGTGTTGAATTACTACAACTCTGTGCTACTACAACTGTGTATTACCACTAGTACTGTGTTGTATTACTACAACTCTGTGCTACTACAACTGTGTATTACCACTAATACTGTGTTGTATTACTACAACTCTGTGCTACTACAACTGTGTTTTCCAAATACTACTGTGCAATACACATTAGTATAGAGTGTATTGTTTCCTCCCTATTGTGTTTTGTTGAGTGTAAATGTGTGGCCATGACAATGTGTTCTTCAACACACACGCCAACCCAAGACGGAAGGAATGATAATGCAGCAATGGTGTGTGTGTGTGTGAGAGTGCATGCGCACGCACGCACGGAAATAAGAAACGCACATCGTGTGGTCATGATGTTGCATGTCAAAATGAAAGTCACCAAAGAGATGGGCGTTTTCTAAACGGCATCCTGTGCATGGCCCGGCCATGCACAGGATGGCCCGGCCCTGTGCACGCACTTATGTGCACAGGGCCATCTGTTTGAACCATCTATTTCAATGGTTCAACTATGTGAGTACCTCGCCTAAGACACTCCTGCAATCGTCCCCTGCACTTCATTAAAGTCCTCAATGAAGACCGCGCCGCTGGTTCCTAGCGTGTGATCATAGATTGAGTGTGGTTTATTTTTCCCCCCAAGAGCTGCTCTCTTGCCCCAGAACATGTAAATGTACATGTTTTTTTTTTTTGTGGGTCTCGAAATAACAGTTAAGCATGCCTTGAGTGTGTGAGTACGCACGTGTACTTGTTTGTGATTGACGTTAGCATTCTTCCTCCTCTCTGCATCGCATGCAGCAGACACTGACAAACCTCAGGTAAAGACCCCCACCCCACACTCCTTCCTCCCCCTCCCCTCCTCCCAGTTCCTCCTCCTCCTCCTGCTCCGTCTCTCTTGATGACATTAGCAGTATAGGCCTGCAGTAGTGTCTATCATACATCCTCAGGTCCCCGTACACTTTGTTGATTAGTCTATTGATTGCTTATGGGTTTTTATTGAAGTCCACCATGCGCTGGCTGTTGAATCAGCGCCCGTTCTGCAGTGGCTGCTATAGCTGTGAATCTGTGCGTGTCTTAAGCGTTGCAATGTAAAACTCACACACGCATCTCTTTAAGCAGTGGCATTGAAATAGTGCACATGTTGACAATAGTGCACATCATATTTCAAGTTCAATGTGATTTTAATGTGATTTCCTCTGGTTTTATTCCTTCTTTCTGTTTGTCATGTTTCTTTCCCTTTTTTCTTTCTTTCTCATTCTTTTCATGTTCTTTCCTCTGCCTTTTCTTCCTCTCTACCTTCTTTCCTCTCTCTCTACCTTCCTTCCTTCCTTCCTTCCTTCCTTCCTTCCTTCTAACCTCCCTTCCTTCCTTCTTACCTCCCTCCCTTCCTTCCATCCTTCCTTCCTTCCTTCCTTCCTCTCAGCTGTGCTACCTTCACGCAGACCTCTTCAAGAACCTCAGTGCCAAGGAGGCCAAGAAGCAGTTTGTGGAGTTCCACAACAACTTCCTGGACAAGGGGGCCGTAAGTAGTGAACTGTTTGAAGAATCCCATCAACGCTTATCGTGGTTGTTATTATGATTTCAGTTTGCTGGTTTTAACTGATTACAGTGGCGGCTTGGAGGAGGAAATCTCCCCATGGATCGATGAATGAAATGATTCTCTTTTTGCTTTGATTTATTTCTCAACTTAAGTGCGTAAAAGAAGTTTGTTTCTCCAGAAGCTTCTTTTTCCTCACAATTGTATTCATCGGCTGTTTTTTGCGATATAAAAATCTATTGAAAAAACGCCCCCATGGAAGCCTCTGCAATTTATAGATATTGCATTCTTTCACAGTGCAGAATCAAAATGAATTCAATAAATCGCTCTGCTTTAGTTTGGATGTGTGTGTGTGTGTGTGTGTGTGTGTGTGTGTGTGTGTGTGTGTGTGTGTGTGTGTGTGTGTGTGTGTGTGTGTGTGTGTGTGTGTGTGTGTGTGTGTGTGTGTGTGTGTGTGTGTGTGTGTGTGGGGGGGGGGTGTGTGAGTGTGTGGGTGGGTGGTGTGTCCCTGACCCTGTCTGTGTGTGTTTAGGTGTTCTCTTGTTTGCCTTCTTTGTTTGATTTATTTTATAAGCTGTGTGCAGTCTGTCTGTATGCATTACACGTCTCATCCACAGAAATCAGGGTCTCTCTCTACACACCTGTCTGTCTGTCACTCTGTCATGTTTCTGTGTGTTTGTCATGTGTTTACTGTACTAATCTCTTCTGAGTTGACTTCTCTGTTTGTGCCTGACCCCATGGCTTCCTGTTGAGATCGTGGGAATGCCCTTAAAGAAGAGCTGTCCACTCTGTGTATCTCTGGAGGTTCTGTTTTACTTTGTCTTCTGGTTCCATTTGATCCAGAACTATTAACCTCCCCTTTGTTTTAATCAAAGTATCCTCTTACATCCCTGAATTAGTCCCGCAATCATACAAATTTAAAATGGATTTGGTGTTTTTCATTGTTTTTCTTAAATTATTCCTTCTTCTTTAGTGTTCAAGTGACCCCTTGTGGCAATATATAGTAGCTACATGCTGTGTTAATCACAAGCTGCATTTCCTCTCTGTTCTACATTGTAGAATACTGTAGAACTGTATTCTATTTTTAATAGGTGACATCTTGTTTCACAGATTCTCAAAGTGGTAGTTCCAGCTGCTGTTTCTAATGAATTGGGTAAGTAATCAGGCAATATACATTTAAAAGTTGAACATTTTAGTGGGATAAAAAATGGCAATTGTGATGTAAAACAATTCTGTGTGGTGAAATTCGGTATTCCTATAAGAATCAACTATGAACAAAGCCGGTCAGTTCGTTTGGGTCTTAAATAGTATTTTTTTGGTGATTTATGGCTACTGACATCTTTTTATTCTGTTCTTCATCTTGTTGTCTTTCATATCAGCTGCAAGCCAAGTCTTGCAGAGTTAAACATACATTTAATTAAATATATACTACCCTATTTTCAGATCTAATCAGATCCCATATATCATAAAAGAGGTGTATGAGACCTTAATACCAAAATGCTTAGTCGGGCAAAAATAAATTCCTATCTGCAAAACAGAGGAGAAAATAACCCAGCCATCTCCACCCCTCTACGGCCCTGTCCCCCCCCCCTCCCAGACCGAACCCGTCCAGAGCTGCTCACTGAGGACCTCCAGCGGCGATATGTCCAGGAGGTGCAGAGCCAGCAGGAAGCAGAGGTGGCCAAACAGCTGGAAGACTTCCGGTAGGCACAGCACAGCTGAAGCTCTTAATTATTCAGTAGTAAACACTAAAATTACCTTTCTAAGTTTATTTATGTTCTCTACCTGGCTGGGATGTAGCTGGAGATGTACTGTAATGTGGAGGGGAAACTGCCTTTGATGTTTTTCTTATTTGTTCTATTTACATAATGACTAGGATTAGGCTTTGAAACAGGCTAGCTTTCAAGAACCTGAACCTGAACCTGAAATTAAAAAATGACTTCTTATTTCTGAAAATTTTCAGAAAGTGTAGTGCCTGTATCAAATGCATGGAGCATTACTTGCATCATTGTAAAAAATGTAAATTCCTATTAAGCACAACATAAACGGATAACTTCAACAGACATAATATTATGCACTAACTGGTGGATTTTCAATAGATTCTCATCTGCCAGTTGATTCCTGTACAGATGAGATGTAATGCTAATACTATTATCAGTATCTAGAGTTATTTCAATGACATGCAAAAGACATCGCTAAGCAGGAAGGTAAAAACAAGCTGCCCGACACAACAAATAGGAAAGAGTGGAACTACCCCCAATCAATTAGAGGAAGAAATTGACATTGTAATGGTAAAATATTTAGCAGCATATTTAAGTCCGTTACCCGAGCACGTCGGTACGGCAAACTGTTATCGACACGCCTGTCATAAGCAGGAGAAGCCTGATTAGCAAGTGTGTGGCCCTCAAGGGGAACTCCAACCTCTCCCAGAGCCCCAAACCCATTTTACATTCACTCGCTCCGGCTAATCGAAGATCATAGCACCGGGGGAAACATGTAACGTGCACGCGCCTTTTGCACACTAACACCCGTACAGGCATTTGGTTTCTCCACACGCCTCACATCCTGTGTTGCTGTTTCTCTGCTCCCTCCTTCTCTCTGCTCTTCCTCCTCCCTCCCCTTCCTCCTCCCTCCTCCCTCCTCACCCTCTTCCCTCCACACCTCTTGCTCCTCTTCCCTCCCCTTCCTCCTCCCTCCCCTTCCTCCTCCCTCCTCCCTCCTCATCCTCTTCCCTCCACACCTCTTGCTCCTCCTCCCTCCCCTTCCTCCTCCCTCCTCACTCCTCACTCCTCATCCTCTTCCCTCCACACCTCTTGCTCCTCTTCCCTTCACTTCCTCCTCCCTCCCCTTCCTCCTCCCTCCTCCCTCCTCATCCTCTTCCCTCCACACCTCTTACTCCTCTTCCCTTCACTTCCTCCTCCCTCCCCTTCCTCCTCCCTCCCCTTCCTCCTCCCTCCTCACCCCTCATCCTCTTCCCTCCACACCTCTTACTCCTCTTCCCTTCACTTCCTCCTCCCTCCCCTTCCTCCTCCCTCCTCCCTCCTCATCCTCTTCCCTCCACACCTCTCGCTCCTCTTCCCTTCACTTCCTCCTCCCTCCCCTTCCTCCTCCCTCCTCACTCCTCATCCTCTTCCCTCCACACCTCTTGCTCCTCCTCCCTCCCCTTCCTCCTCCCTCCTCACTCCTCATCCTCTTCCCTCCACACCTCTTGCTCCTCTTCCCTTCACTTCGTCCTCCTGATCCTTTTCAACCCTCCCTCCCGCCCTCACTCCTCCTCCTGTTCCTCCTCCACTGTCTGCAGGTGCAAGAGGATGATGGGAATGACGGCCAATGAGGCTGAGTTGGTGGATGTGGAGAACCACTATCCCACCGACCGCATCCCCATGGAGATGAAGGAGAAGTCTGTGGCCGAGGTCATGCTGGACAAGATGGCAGAGAACCAGTAAGTTTGCCCCAGTTTCCCTACCACCCCACCGCAGCTTCACCTCCAGGACAAGGTGTCCTTGGAGGGTAACGTAACTCAACTCTGTGGCCATCCATCAAATAACGTTTGGCACTTTGGGTAATCATGGTCATGCTTGCGCTTTCCCAGCCTGTGCCATTGTGGTTGTGTGGCGAGTATGAAACCTTTGGAGAGAGATACGAACAAAAAAGAACATTGAGAAATAATTAAGAAAGCTCATCCCTATAATGCCAATCACTACATCGGCTAATCACAACTATAAAGAGGTCTTCAGGTTTCATATTTAATCTCAATATTGATTTTCAAAGAAATCAGCTTTTTGTACCAAACGGACACAAATATTTGGGACATTGGCCCGTGACTGATAGTTTGAACACCCCTGTTCTCATGGCGATAAATGTGCAAACAGCTTGGACAACCAGAAATAGCTTGGGCCCGGCCACTGAAGAAGGTCATTGGCTGAGGGATGATGCTGATGCTGACGCTGATGAGGAGAAGAGAGGGAAGAGGAAGGAAAAACGATGGAGTCAGCACTGCCACGCTGGCAGGACGGACTGGCACCGTGCCAACCCAACAGAGGGGAGGGGGGGGGGGGGGGGGGGGGGCGGGGGGGGCGGGGGGAGGTCCTCCTGTGTGTTATCAATGCTGGCCAGACACCGCCAGTGAATGCTGGATAATACATGAAAGGGAGGGAGAAGTTAATCTATCTGTTGAACCCCAGCGGCAAGAATACATTCCTGCTATCTCCTGCATCAAATACAAGGCACAAACACAAGCAGGATACAGGAAAAGGGGAGCGGAGCCTTCATCTGGTCAGTGGAGAAGGGCCAGGGTGTGAAGGAAATATGAATAAAAGAAGGACACGGTTCGGAGCGCGGATCCGCTCAGGCAGTCATCTGAGCGGGCTTATCAAAGCCCCCTCTAAAAACAGCTTCACACTCGTTCCATTACCCACTCTCTATCCCCCTCTCTCTCCCTGTTAGATTCCACTGTCTCCCTGAACACACAAGATCTGTTCAGTTTAATTCCACCAGTGCACTCAGACAACCGGCTCTCTGTTTCTCCTTCAGTTCCTTCACTCTCCCACACTCTCTCACCCCTCCCTTCTACCCACAACTCCCCCGCCCCCCCCCCTCCATAAACACTCGCCCACAACATAGTGACCTCAGCTGGCAGCTTGCTTATTGGCCTCTCCCGACAGACAAGAGTCTCTGATTGGATGATTTAGGGGAATCCCGGGGAAACCCCTCCCACCCTTTCATTTTCCTAGAAAAACACGAGGATCCTTTTTTCCTCTGTCTTGCCTGTGAGTTGCATCAGACAAAAAAAACTGTTAAATTATCGTTTCCGCTGTGCTGGAGCTCTGTGTCTCTGGATGTGCCTTTGCAGACTACTCCGAATGACTGCTTTTGTCAGAAATCTTGGTTTGATTTGATTTGACTCTAGAAAGCCTTTTGTAGGGCTGTGAATAATTATAGATTTCAATTTTGTGCATTTTTGTTTTTAAATTGCAGTTGCATTACTTTTGTAGTTTTGGTGCAGCTTTTAATGCATGTCAAAGCCTTTTGATTTGAATCTTGTCTAGGATTTTTATTCTCTCTTTCTGTGCAAACAATAGAATATGTTCAATAGCCTCAGCTCTGAACACATAAATACTACAGTACATTTTGAGTTGGATCAGCAAAAGCTTAGTGGATTCAGATTCCATAGACCGAAAACACAATTCAGACTCTGTCGTGCAAGGGAAAGGAAACATGCCACTTGCCTGGGGAAAGAGGTGAGTGGCTTCTCAAGATGCCTACAAGAGACCTTTCATGACTCCTGCCCTCTGAAACCGTGCTTCTCTTCTTTCTTTCAGAGCAAACATTGTTGCGGATGAGGACAGATGGTGAGTGTTTGATCACTGTTTGATCATTGGCATGTATATTTGTATAATATATTCCTTTTGCATGAAGCGTTGCCTGCGTGATGATTTATTTTCTCCAATAATGCTTGCCTGATGACAATCGGTGTACAACTCGATGTTATACCTGCACTATGACACCTGCTCATCAAGTTTTCTCAAAACTTGAACATGCTTATACAAATATGCTTGTTTATTTGTTTGCTTTTTCTCTCTAAACCAATTATGGTCTTTGGAGAAAAAAGCGAGGAAATTGACGCAAAAGTAGTGAAGATATATTGTTCGGAGGAGGAGATCCTTTCGTTACGCACCACATTATCTTACCCAACACCTTTCTCTCTGTCTCTCATCACCACAGCTTTCCTTTTCTTTGCCTACTCAATACTCTGTCCTCGCCTCCTCTCCTTTCTGTTAGACCCTCCCATCGTCTCACTGTGTGTCCATCCTCTCCTCTGTCTGTGGCTCCTCTCCTCCTCTCCCCTGTCTCCCTCTCTCCTCTGTTGGCCCTTCCCCTCCTCCCCTCTCCTCTTATCTCTTGGACCTTCCCCTCCACTACTCCTCTTCTCTCTGTTGGTCTCTCACCTCCCCTCCTCTCCTCAGTCTGTCGGATCGTCCTCTCCTCTCCTCTCCTCTCCACTCTCTGACGGTCTCTCCCCTCCTCTTTGTCTCTATCTGTTAGTCCCTTCCCTCCTCTCCTCCTCTCCTTTTGTCTTTAAAACCTTCCTCTCCTCCTCTCCTATCTCTGTTGGTCCCGCTCCCCTCCCCTCTTCCTCCTCTCCTCTATCTGTATATATATAAAACCCTTATATCCCCATCTTCTACTGTTTTACTACACCTTCTTGTCCTCTAGTACTCTTCTATCATCCTAAACAACTAACATCTGTATTTTCCAAATTTCTATTGATTCGTTTAGAACCGTGCCCCTTATGTTTTGTGTTTACTTTACCGAATTCCCCCTTTTCTGTTAAATGCTTTTTAATAACTCCTGCATTGGTATAAGGAAATTCACATATCCAAAACCATAAAAACTTGTTCCTCAAGAGAAATATGCGGCATGTATTTAATTAGATATAATGTTGGTGGAAATGAACATTGTATTTTTCTTCCTCCTCCCTTTTTATCCCTTCTCTCCCTCCCTCCATTGCTCTCCTCTGTAGCCAAGCCATCTTTGCATCGGTGGCCGTGTACCTGAAGCACCTCGGGGTGAAGAGCAGGGCTGTGGACAGCAAGAAGTCCAGGGGGGGCTTCTTCAGGAGGCCCCTGGGCAAGGTCAGCGCATTCCTACATTGATCTGAGAAGATCCTAGAACTTCTACATATTGGATCCAAATGTCCTATAGGATCATTCGGTTTACAGTCGTTACTCGTCTCTCTGGTTATGGATCTCAGACCAACATCCCACAACTTTTTCTTTGAAAAGTTAGTGTATGTAGAGTATGGGGTCTTCTACTTTAAAAAGCTTGTGTATAGAGTCTGAACTCCTCTTCTGCTTCTCCCTTCCCCAGAACAAGAAGGACGAGTCCACCAAAACGAAGCCCAGAGGGGGTTTTCCTAGCATTCCCAGCTGGATCGCTGGTTCCAGTACGTCATTATTCATAAGGGTTGACCTCAAAGACTCCCATCCCAAAGCACACCCAGAAGCTTCCTGCTTCTTCCTTTTTTCTTCAGATAGAAGCTTTAGCCAAACGCAAATCTTTTGGATTGTATATTATAACTATCATGCAGTACGATGAAACAGAGCTCAGCTCAACAAAGTCAATAGATAGACCTATAAGGGTGGTCATTCATACGTGTCTGATTTGATATATACTTTAGACTGAGCTGGAGAGCAGAGGATCAGAATTTCCCCTTTTTGGCCATGCAAGCGTAGTTATTTTTATTTTATGGCATTTTTTCTCAGATTTCTAGCGTCTATGGAGTAAATAATTCATATTGCGGTGACTGAAATAATGTAGTGTTGGTCATATGAGTTCTCCCCTCAAGTCAATGACAGTCGATTTAAAAATGATCCAATAGTTATGAGCCTTACACTGTGCAGAGGGGGTCGGGGGGTCGGCTTGGGTCAGGAGGTAGAGCAGTTGTCTTGCAACCGAAAGGTTTCTAGTTTGATCCCCAGCTCCTCCTAGCTGAGTGTTGATGCGTCCCTGAGCAAGACACTTAACCCTAACTGCTCCTGACGAGTTGGCTGTCGCCTTTCATGGTTGGATCTGCCGTCGGTGTGTCAATGTGTGTATTAATCGATGTAAGTCGCTTTGGATAAAAGCGTCTGCTAAATGCCCTAATTGTAATTGTGCCATTGTTTGAATTACAGTGTGTGTGTGTGTGTGTATGAACTGACGGCAAACATGACAGAGCTGTCTGTATATGTATATCTATATATAGATATACATAAACATGACATGATCAGAGACCACATGAGAACTGTCTGTCCTCCGTTCTTTCCTCCTGCAGACGAGGTCAAACCTAGGCCGGAAACTGAAGGTACAAAACCGTCCCTAGATGTTACCCCCTTTGCACCTGATCTCTAGAACGGTTCCCCCGTACTAATCAGCCGCTGTGCATGTCTGCATGAACCAAATCAGAGGAGCACAGAATGGGGTGCTCATGTGGTGGGGGATTCCTCTAGCTCCCTCGCCTTCCTCTGAGTTTTTTTGTGGTGGATTGTGTTTGATTCGTTGGGTGATGTGGTGAAACTGACGATAGAGACACGCACATACAACACTCCCAACACATTTACTTTCCCAAAGATTTGGATGTTCCCGTGCCACCTTCACTAACCTGCCTGTTTTCATCCCAGCAACCCTGTTTGCATCAAACTCAGTTTCCTTCAAACTCCCCCTACTTACCTCTTTCTCACCATCTTGTTTGTACCTGTGAATGAAGTCACTGAGGCCTCCATTGTGCCCTCTCTCTGTATTTCTCTCCCTTTCTGACTGTCTCTCTGTCTTTCCTTCTATCTTTCTGCCTTTCGTTCTTTCTCCATTTCATCCTTTCCTTCCTCCTTACCTCCCTCTCTCCTCCCTCATAGCGGATAAAGATAAGCCTGCAGCCCAGGAGCGTAAGAACAGCCAGTTTCTGGCCCCCAGGGGGGACCCCCTCCCCCTCTCCTTCCCCAGCAGGAAGTCCTGCTCCGTTGGGGGGGGCTCCTCCTCCTCCCAGCCCGCCCTGGAGATCAGCGAGTGCTCAGGGCTCAGCTCCAGCACCGCCAGCAGCCCAGACGGCCACAGCGAAGGTGGGTCCCTCTCTCTCTCTCTCTCATCACCCACAGCCCTCCCCCGCCTGGGTGGGGAAGACTCGTCTACTGATGGACTTGAATTCTTTGATTTAGTGAAACAATTAAACTGCATTCACTTTGTGACCCAAAAGTGGAGACAATGTGGAAAAAGACATGCACCATTTCAGTTCCATGGTTTCAGATCCACACATTTCGTTGTTTGTGGTTATAGCTATGTATTTTAAGGAGGTATTCTGAAGATATGTCCTACAATGAGTCAATTATAATCTAACCTATGCAAAATACACGGATAGTTTGTGCATTCTTAGCATTTATTCTTAATAATATGAAAAGCAATTAATAAAGAAGCTATTCAAATAGCCCCTCTGGTCATAAGCCAGAGCAACAAGTATGACAAGAACACACTGATAGTAGACCTGTCTAATATCGACCATTATGAATCAGTAGTGCAGTTGTATCCATTAATTATTGTATTTATCATTCTTCACTCTCACTGTCTCTTTTTCAGGTCTACCCAGCAACCGCTTAGAACCCCCGCCTTCCAGTGACGGGGGCGATGTGTCCCCAATCAGTCTGGGGGGCCTCTCCACTGGGGAGCCCTTCTCCCCCTGTGAGACCACCACAGAGGAAAACATGGAGAAAGAAAGGTGAGGGAGAAATGACCAGAGAAGGAGACTTCTAGAGTGAGATTCTAGCTGTTGACTACATAAAAAACATTTTAAGGCAAATCAGAAGGGTATATGGGGAAAAAATAATTATAGATATACTGTGTAATCGAAATACAGTACTGCATTACTCAAGACGATACTGCTGAATGGACCAGGATGCAACTGGTGGGTAATGCAATCAGTTTGAGCTTAGGTTGCTAACGCTAGGGTAAAGATGCGGGTTCAGTTCCAGGGGTAAAGCTAACACTAGGGCCAAAGATACGGTTTAGTCCAGTTATAAGGCTAACGCTAGCTATGGCAACGTGTGTGTGCCTGGTGCTAAATGCTGCGGGAGCGTGGTAAAACTCCTCCAGTGCGCTGTATTGCTATGTGCTAGCTGTTGTCTCGCCTCCTGCTACCAACCTAACAACGAAATGCCAGCGGTCCTGGAGACGTTGGAGAGCCTCCCTCCTTGGAGACAGACTCTAGCCACGTGGGAGCCCAGCCTTCCCCTCCATCTCTTCGGCTTCCCGGTCCCTAGTTCCTTCTCCCTCCCTCCCTCCCTCCCTCCCTCCCTCCCTCCCTCTCTTCAGCATGCCACATTTCCTCTTCTTCCTCCGGTGTTGTCCTCTTCATCGAAGCGTCTCAGTGTGTGCGTCCTGTTGTGCTTCCCATGTCTCTTACCATAGAGCTTTGTGCCATTTGTCTGTTGCCTGTTGGCGTCATCTGTCTGGTTGTGAAATGCTTTAAAGACCTGTAGACGGAAGTGCAGAATTCTATGAATGAACATTGGATAGTCTCCATTTAAATCTAAACCTCAGTATTATAATGTTTTTTGTCTGTGGTTTTATCGCCTGGTTTGCAGAAATACTGCATTTGATAGGTTTATATTCTTTAAGTTTCAACTGTTATGTCAAGAGTTGAAATGCCTGAGGCGAATCCGACAACAAATAAATGTTGTCCTTGCCTATCTTCTATTAGTGATTAGCAGGACTAATGAGACATACGTCTTTATTGTGGCTATCTGTTCAATGTGCTTTCGTGTGCGCAAAAGCAGCAGTGTGTTCAGCACCACCAGGGCCTGTCCCAGGTCCTTTTGTCTGGGCGACCGCCACAGTGGGTGTGTGGTCAGTCACGTGCCGCGCCAGGGGCTTTAAGCATTGTAGTCGGTTGGCTGCAGATCGCAATGTGCACTGGCATGTCGGACTCATGTTAGCTTGGTGTGTGAAGTCGGGATCCTTTCCTTTCGGTTGTGTAACTTTCTGATGTCCCGTGTTTTTGCAGACAGAAGACAAGGTGGGTCAGCGCACCTTGACGGTGGCATGGACGCACTTTGGTTCTTCTCGCACTGATCACTCACACGCACACACGCACACACACGCGCTGCATGGCTAAGTATTATTCACTTGGTGCTATTGTAAGGTTGCTATGAGATCATGAGTGGCTGTATTGTTGTGTCTGGAGAATTTACGTAGTCGTCAGTATTTGTAGTAGGTTTCGAGTAGGTATTTGAAAATATAGACGCTACAAAGTCGTGAACAAAATGTCTCCACTGATGTCTTCTTAATGTAGACTGTCAGGGAAAAGTTCAGTGATACATTTCATGTTTGTGTGGTATATATCTGTTGAATCCATATTTTCCAAACAATGTGCATGTCATAATCCATGCATACCAACTCATCTTTCATTCTGTCTTCCTCTTCCTGATGGATTTTCTTTCCTCATTATATTTTTACTTTCCTTAATTTTTCCACTATTTCTCTTCCCTCGGTTGTTGTTTGACATCCTGGTGCCTCTGACGCTTCCTCTCCTCGTCATCCTCCTGTCGTTCTGTTCCTTCCTTCCCCTGCCTCTCATCTCTTCTTTACCTTTCATCAATCCTGTTCTGTCGGCCCTCCTTGCCTCCATTTCCTCTTTCTTTATTTTCTACTCTCTCCTCCCCCCTCCCTCCCTCCCTCCCTCCCTCCCTCCCTCCCTCCTCGGCCGCCGTAGGAAAGTGGCACGCAGCGAGAGCGCCCGTGTGGACCGCCACTCCTCCCGGCGCCGCGGCTCCTCCCGGGGCAAACAGTCCCGTTCCCGTAGCGACGTGGACCTCCAGCCTCCCAACATGAGCGCCTCACCTCTCTCGCTCACACCCCAACACCCATCGGCCCATCACCTGTAAGGCCGACACGGGCAACAGCCTCTGAGACAGACACAGACAGAGAGAGAGAGAGGGAGGCACTGGGGAACTCTCCTCCACCCTGTTGAAATGTCAAATGCATTGATATCAGAAAGAGGAAATGACAACGTGAAATATGTCAGATCGCAAGGTGGACAAGGTTGACGATTCGCAACCTGACCATCAAGTTGACATTTGCTGAACATATAATGTACCTTTTCCTTGTTTTTCAAGATACTGCAGTTTTCTCTAAGTTGAAAAAGTTGACAGCTTCACAATCTACTTGATATTTGTTCTGCATAGGATCATCATCGATCTTTCTCTTGCTCTTGCCAAACTGCAATTGTTAAGGCTTCAGTTTGGTGCAGTTTAAAGCTTTCATTTCAAACTCAATTAACGGACAGGCCGGGTAGGTTGATCATTTGATCATTTAACAACAAGTGTGTAGGACTGTTTCACTGTCTGTTTACGCCGACTGACTATTGACCAGCACAGAGACAAACCGTCCATCTTTCGCAATTGACCTGTGACCTGAAGCGGGAGAGTAGGCTGGCAGTCAGTAACGATCAAATCCCTTTGGTGTTTATATCAAGGTAGTCGACCTTTGGTTAACTAAGGAGCAGTCTGGGATTGATTCAGGTCATTATTGACATGTTGGCTAAGCGTCGATGGCCACACAATCGTTACGAGTGTCGACACAATAGTTTCAAACATTGGTTGAATGTTTTCCCTTGCGGTGCTCTAGTAATGACGGGCCCGTCCAGTTTCCGGACGGCACCACCCCCCCCAGCCCCTCCCCCCAGCCGGAGGAGATGGAGCCGCGTCTGGTGGAGCTGGAGCAGGACCCCGCTAACTGGCGGGAGCTGGCCGACCGCAACGCCCTGGCTAACCTCAGCAAGAAGGAGACCAAGAGGCAGGAGGTCATCAACGGTAGGGAGCGAGAGGACGTTCAAATAAAATGTACAAACGCAAAGTACATCGCTGTAATTTATTAATTCCAAATGGGAAATGATAGCCTGACATCAGCAGACCAATCCGCTAATGCTTAATATCCTTGAACCTCTCAGTTCATTGTCAATTTCCTAGAGGCGTTATCAACATGCCGAGACCAAAATGCCTCAAGACGCAATTGGATATACCTAATCCCAATCAGAGCATAGAAACGTTTGACACATCAGGGCCAACCATCTTGGTTTTTAATGTAAATACCTGTCTTCTTCCCCTTAACCGCTCTCTATTTCTCCTCTCCCACCCCTTCCCTCTCCCTTGTACCTCCTTTTCTCTTTTGTTATTCTCTCTGTCTCTCCGTGTATTTGTGTGTGTACATGTATAAATATATATAATATACACATACACACACACACACTCAGAGTTGTATACGACTGAGCATGCACACAACCGCATGCTGACGGTGCTCCAGACGGTCTTCTCCAAGCCCCTGGAGAGGGAGGAGATCCTCACCGGCCCAGAGCTGGCCACCATCTTCCCCAGCCTGGAGGAGATCTTGGAGGTGCACTGTGAGTACTCCACCGCCCCCCCCCTGTGTTCATTAGTCACTTTGGATAGAGATATCTGCTAAATGACTATATAGTTAGTACATACAATAGCGGTTGTGACAAAGGAATAACATTGAGGATGTTTCAGTTAAAGATTGTGATATTGAGTCCTTCGTGTGTGTGTGTGTGTGTGTGTGTGTGTGTGTGTGTGTGTGTGTGTGTGTGTGTGTGTGTGTGTGTGTGTGTGTGTGTGTGTGTGTGTGTGTGTGTGTGTGTGTGTGTGTGTGTGTGTGTGTGTGTGTGTGTGTGTGTGAACACAGACACCTTCCATGAGAACCTGAAGGCGCTGCGTGAGGAGGACGAGTTCATCGTGAAGAACATCGGCGCCACGCTGCTCAACAGAGTGAGTCTCCTCGTGTCTTCTGTTCCTCTCTTCATGTTCCTTCAGCTCCTGCAGCCTCACACAAGCACCGTTTCCCTGTACCATCCACATATACTGGGGCAGGACCTCAGGGTAGCATTTGGAACAGTGTAGTGTAGTGGCTATGGTCTAGTAGGTTTTATATCTATGTATCTATATTTATTTATGATCATTTATTTATTGCTACCAGTCTATAACGGCCCAAATAGTCAAGTGTTTTTGGGACACTCAAAGGCTGCTTTAATTATCTTTCGCACATTTTACTTTGGTTGTTTCGGTGCAAAGCATTTCCTCATAGTTTGTATTCTTATTCTCCTGTTGGCTTTTCATGCTTAACCGCCTAATGGTGAAGACGATATTCCAATCAACAATCAATAAAACTAGCATCAGAGATGAAGACCTCAAGGGGGAGGGATTGTTTCACTCGCATTAGAATGTGTTATGGATTCACCAGTGATTACCTTTCCAAAGAATTGTGCATTTTTCTATATTTGTTTGTACTTTCTGATTTATTTCCTTATCCCACCCAATCCAAGCCAAACCTCTGGTCTCTCTGGTAACTCTGCCTCCTGTCTGTAGTTCGGGGGTCCGGAGGGGGAGTGGTTCCAGAAGCTGACAGCCCGGTTCTGCAGCCACCAGTCCTGGGCCCTAGAACAGATCAAGAGCCGGCAGAAGAAAGACGCCCGCTTCAATGCCTTCATCCTGGTACAGGAGACGTTGCACCTGCTGCGCACACACACACACACACACACACACACAACGCACACTCTCAGGGATCCACTCAGCTCAGGCTGGTACTCTCTTATCAACGCACTTGAGTATGTTCTAGTGATAAGCCGATATTGTGTTGTTATTGATGGCACATGATATTTATGAAGATATTACAGAACTTCTAATAACTGCAAAGGTGTACTGGTATACATAGTATATATATTTGCCTCTGTTTTTAATGTGTCTGGAGTGAGTCTGTATAATGTGTGTGTTATGTATCTGTAATTGAGTGTAAAGGGAAAGTGAGTGCCTTTAAACTGCCTGTAACGTGTGTTTAATGTATCTTTTAACGTTCATGTGAGGTTGGTTTAATGCCCGTTACGTGGGTGCCTTTTTAAAGGGTCTGGGATGCGTGTGTTTACTGTGTGTGGATCGCAGGAGGCGGAGAGCAAGCCCCAGTGCCGCAGGCTGCAGCTGAAGGACATCATCCCCACCGAGATGCAGAGGCTGACCAAGTACCCTCTGCTGCTGGAGAACATTGCCAAGAGCACCGGTACGGCCTCATGTCAGCCAATCAGCTCCTTTTAACAACAGAAACAGTGTAAACCAGGCCTGGGACCGGGGTGTAGTCCACGCAATACGACGGTATACACTGGATACCCGCTCTAGAAGCGCTACGATGTCTGTGTACCCTCCTGAAAGACTTTTGATAATGGACAGAATTCTCTTTTTTGCAAATACCAGGCCGAAAGACGTGACGGTAAACGGACTTATCCCAGTATACACACTAAAATACAGTACACTACACCGACCGCAGAGGGACGGCATCCCCCATGTTTTTAGCGAGTTACCGGACCCCCTCCCCTCGCCTATGTCTCTCCATAGAGGACCAGGAGGAGAAGGACAGGATCCTGCAGAGTGCAGAGTGCTGCAGGAAGATCCTCAACCACGTCAACGACGAGGTCAAGGTCATGGAGAACCTGCTGGTGAGGAACACGGGCGACCCCGCAGGGGGGCTTCACTGGGCATTCAGCTGTCGGCAACGATACCTTTTCTCATATAGTAAACTCATTGGGTCACTCTCTCACTCTCTCTCTCTCTCCCCCCTTCTCCCTGTATCTGTCTCTCCTCTGTTCTCTCTCTCTCTCTCTCTCTCTCTCTCTCTCTCTCCCCCCTTCTCCCTGTACCTGTCTCTCCTCTCTTCTCTCTCTCTCCCCCTCCAGAACCTGAAGGACTACCAGCGCCGCTTGGACACGTCCGGGCTCAAACCCAGTACCGATTTGTACACGGAGTACAAGGTAAGGTCTCCTGGAAATACCAGCTTGTTACTCGCTCGCCATACAGCCTCTTACTGCCTGACCCTCAGCTCTGTTGGGGATGGGCTCCAAGTACAGTCGCTCATAACCATGTTTCTTTCTCCATCTTCTCCCAGAACATTGACCTGACCCTGAAAAATATGATCTATGAAGGTCCCCTCACTTGGAAGGTCACAAAGGAGAAAGCTATCGGTATGAGAGATGTATAAATGAAATGACGTGTCATGGGATCCATGTGCTACAGGATCATACAGTCGTAACTATGCAGCAGCATCAAGCAACAGTTGGATTGACATTCTACCTGACACATTTTGTTCTTTTACCATTCATATATTTTCACTACAGCCTTCACTTTTGTTCAGAATTTTGAGAGAGAAGATGATGGTGGATAGTGGATAGTGGATAGGCCCAGGACTCTTATTTGTTATTATGATTATTCTAATGATTTCCGCTGTGTAACCTTTGAACCTTTGACCCCCGCGGTGTCTCAGAGGTGCAGTGTGTTCTGCTGGGCGACCTGCTGGTGCTGCTGCAGAGGCAGGACGACAAGATGGTGCTCAAGTGCCAGAGCAAGAGCAACGTGGCGGTGCAGGAGGGCAAGCAGATGCTCAGCCCCATCATCAAGCTCAACTCTGTGTTCCTCAGGGAGGTGGCCACAGGTGGGGCTGAGCACACGCACAAGCACACGCACAAACACACTTATGCACACACACATAGTATACATATGTGCACAAACTCACCCACATACTCACCCCACCACTAACTGTACCAAGTGGTAGGTTGACCTATCCATCATCCATCTGTGTGGACTCTCCCACTACAGGCCTAAACAGGTAGATTGTGAACGACTGATAATGGTTAATCAACACCTGGTTGTGGTGGGACCTATGCTATACAACTCTTATACATAGCCCTCTGTTGGTCCACTAACGTGTGTGTGTGTGTGTGTGTGTGTGTGTGTGTGTGTGTGTGTGTGTGTGTGTGTGTGTGTGTGTGTGTGTGTGTGTGTGTGTGTGTGTGTGTGTGTGTGTGTGTGTGTGTGTGTGTGTGTGTGTCTCTCTGGCAGACCGCAAGGCCTTCTACGTCATCTTCACATGGGACAGCGGTGCTCAGATCTACGAGCTGGTGGCCCAGTCCTCCGGAGAGAGGAACACGTGAGGCCTTTTAGAAATACCTGGAGTGTCCAAATTAGGATGTTTGTGTGAACAATACATCTCACAAAATGATCATTAAATAATAATCAATAATATCTCTCTATCACCTTGTGTGTGTGCGTGTGTGTGTGTGTGTGTGTGTGTGTGTGTGTGTGTGTGTGTGTGTCTCCAGCTGGACAGAAGCAATCAAGAAAGCGGTGGATGATCTGAAGCAGAGTGGGCCCGCTCTGGGGGGGCCGTTGTCCCCGGTGGGCGGGCGTCCCCCGTAAGTCTTTTTCCGCTGATTAAGTCGAAATCTAACCACGCTATAGATGAGATGAACTCCTATTTAATGACTGTTGGTAACTGTTTTATAAGAAGAAGAAACCCCTCCTGGAATATTGCGTGATTGGAAAATAACGTACTTCTGTGGTGGTCCGCAAACTTTGCTTGGCATGGCCGCAGCACCACCCTCACCCACATTATACTACAATCACAGGACCCCTGTCATGGGGTTGTTCCGTACTTGTTCACCTAGCAGCCTTATGGGTGAGGAAGCATTCTAGAATCCCACGACCCCTTATCCACTACCAGTCGTCATGGTTTCCCCTAAGATCCTAGAAAGGTTTAACCTGCCTCCCTAGCCAATATGGCGACTAGGTCAATATGGTATACAGTGAGGGTTTACACAGCAACAGACTCATAATTCACTCTTTCATACTGACTTTTTTGACTCTGATCACCCCCCCCCCCCCCCCCCCCCCATCTCTCTTTTCTTAGGCACTTGGTCCCTTTGAGTCCAACCCTAAATGGCAATTTCAAAAGCAGCATAGGTAAGAGAAGGACTATCTTTAACTCATCAGTACATTTCATTTCATTATTTTTTTTACATTATATTTGATATGCAGATATTATTATATTATTTTTTGTCGTATATATTGTTTATGTGCAAATGTTATTATTATTTGCATTCATTTCTAGCATTGGAAATTTGCTGTTTATTGCTTTATATTAATATTTGAACTCTTTATAATATGTTTGTACACAATAAAGCTTCTTCATAAAACTATATAATATTGATATATCTTTTTATGCCTGAGCTCAATGCTGTCTATGTCAATTTCATTTTATTCTAATGTCATCCATCTGCAGTGCAGGATAATGACAGCCTCACAGAAGACAAGTCTCCATACCCTCAGCATTCTGTGATGTATTACCTGTCAGAGAAAGGCTTTGACCTGTTCGCTACCCCCAACAGTGAACAGGAGAAGGTGGCCGAAAATGCTCTTGATGATGGTAACATTTTATTTTCTTCTTCTTTCTTTTCGATTGCCTTTTATCTATTGCGACACTAAAGCTGATTGGCATCCTGTCCTCCAACAGTCACAGCTCTGAAAAGGCTATTGGTCAGCAGCATCAGCCTTTCAGAGGACTCTATGCCAGAAGAGGAAAATGGCAAGGATGATGGGGGGTCAGAGAAGCTAGAGGACTGTACAGACGGCTCTAAGTCACCAGGTACATGACCTCGCCTGCTTCCTAAAAGAGATGGGTTCTGTTTTGTCAATGGGATGGGACCGCTACTCCCTCATGTTCCCCAGGGGTATGGTTATGGTTTGTTTGTGGGAATGTGTGTGTGTGTGTGTGTGTGTGTCTGTGTGTCTGTGTGTCTGTGTGTCTGTGTGAGAGATCTGATCCTAATTTACTACGGAGATCCTAAAATAAACTGTTCAAATATATATGCATGCTGTATAATGTGGACAAAAGGGAAGATAGTACAAAACATATTGTTTATTACCCTTTTGATTTTTTTTTATCTAGCAACGGCACACCCAATAATGATCAGCTATGTCGTGTTGTCATATCTGACCACATGGCACCATAAGTCACCCGCCCTCTTCCATCCACAGAGGACCGAGGCCCCATAGTGGGGGCCTCGCAGGTGGAGGGTGGCCCGGGAGGAGCCGAGTCTGGAGGAGCGAAGGGAGTGGAGGAGGGGGGCATCAGTGCACCCCTGGTGCTTTCCAAGGAGAGGGTGGAGGAGGTGTACAGCCGCCTCCAGGGTCTGGAGGAGAATCTGAGGAGACTACAGGTGTGTGTGTGTGCGTGTGTGTGAACAATTAAGATGAATGGAGAACTCAAGTGAAACCAATTACAAATGTTGTGACATTGAATGGAGACATTAAATAGAGGAGTATGTATTTACAAGACCTTAAATCAGCCCGTTGGTCTAGCGTGACATGTAGGGAGACAGCATCAGGAAGCAGAGCTAAAGATGGCCGACCTAACAGGTAGAGGATGACAAGAGGTGGGCTGAAGCGAGACGCGCTGAGGGGCGTCTCAATCCCCAGTCCCCTCTCTCCTGGGAGAATTATTGAAGTACGGGACCAGGCAGGCTATACTTTGGACAGATGAGCCGAAAATAGCAGCAAAGAGAAACAAGCGAACAGAGGAAAACCACTTAACCACTGCTGTTACCGGCGGCCTGAAAATTGCTTTGTGAAATTGGACTTCTCTGACAATGGCCATTATGTTCACTATTGTGTGTGTGTGTGTGTGTGTGTGTGTGTGTGTGTGTGTGTGTGTGTGTGTGTGTGTGTGTGTGTGTGTGTGTGTGTGTGTGTGTGTGTGTGTGTGTGTGTGTGTGTGTGCTCGCGCCTTACACGTTGTGATGTGTGTGTTGTAGACCATGGAAGAGGCACACCATAAGCTGCAGATGGCCTTGTCAATGTTCTCCCTGGAGGGAGGAAACTTCCAGTGAGAAGCAACGCACCTGTCAGCCAGGTGAGAGCACTACTAACCCTCCTAAATAACAGCTAGTTAGGGTGTGGATAAACACCCCTCACTAACAGCTAGTGTGGGTGTGGATACTCACAGCTAGTGTGGGTGTGGATAAACACCCCTCACTCACAGCTAGTGTGGGTGTTGATATACACCCCTCATTCACAGCTAGTGTGGGTGTTGATATACACCCCTCATTCACAGCTAGTGTGGGTGTGGACACACATATTTTAACCTATCCTATCTGTGATAACTGTGGCAATGGGGACAGACTCATTATTTAGCAAAATGCCCACCTCATACCTGCTCATAAATGTATTACAATTCACTGTTGATCGCATTGGATGTGTGTGTCTGCTAAATTATTTCATAAAAGTAGTCAACGTTGTTTCTCCTCTTCAGAAATTGCTGTAGGTGCCTGATTGAAGTGCGCGATTGACTATTGGAGGACGGTCTGGAAACACTCAATGGTCGCGTACAAAACTGCTGCTGTTTGGGATGTGGAAGGTCGACGCCCAACCAGGAAGTTCACGCAAGACAGGATGGGGGAGGGGCTTTGTCTGCAGTGCACTGCTTGAGTGGTGAAGCAGGGAGTGTGTGTGTGTGTGTGTGTGTGTGTGTGTGTGTGTGTGTGTGTGTGTGTGTGTGTGTGTGTGTGTGTGTGTGTGTGTGTGTGTGTGTGTGTGTGTGTGTGTGTGTGTGTGTGTGTGTGTGTGTGTGTGTGTGTGTGTGTGTGTGAAAAAGGAAGATGAAGTGAGGGAGGACAGTTTTATGAACAGTTTTCAAAAAATGTTTAGCGATTTTGCTGTGCGATGGATGCTGCATAATAAAGTGTGTGGAGAGTTGCTATGAGACACATACACACCAGACACAAACACATGGACAAACAATGAACATAGAATTATGTTGTGTAAGAGAATGGATCTGTACGTTTTTTTTAGCATTGTGGTTTTCGGTTTCAATAATGCTTAGTGCCACAGTGTTGCAGAATTGCAAACAAATCCAGAAATCGTTTTGGTAAAAACAAGCTCTAAACCTAAGGTTTGAAGCTTTTGCATGCTGAATCATTTTAGAAAAAAACCTTCCTGTTACACTGTTAAATACCCATACTTAACCATGTATAGAGCACAGATTAGAATGAAGGGTGTGCATGCGGACTATTTTGGAGTGGAGTTACTGTTGTAATTTAGATTGGATTATGAACAAATAACAGAATCTGCATAAAAGAAGATATATAGATATATATACATGCATACATACTTACACACACATAGTATCATGATAGCTGTTTGATCTTCTTATGATCGCTGCCATTATTTATTCCTTTGGGTCCTTTCAGGGTTTCTGCTGCTTCTCTGGGAAACTTACAGCACGAGGGGTTGGGGTCAAACCATAAGAAGTTCAGATCCAGAAGGTAGATTCAAGTTGCGCTGCAGTGATAAAGCATGGCATCTGAAAGCCTTCCTGCCTCGTTTGAAGTATTGAATGCAAAATAGACATTTTGAAAGCGAAGACACGCACATAGACGAGCATAAAGACACATACACAAGACCCAGTGCCAAAGCAGTGCTCACAGGGGAGAGCAGATTATCTGGGTTTTTTATTTTTCGCTTGCCTTCTGATTGTAATGTCTGCACACACACACACACACACACACGACATTAGGTTGAGTTACATTTTTTGATTGTATTATATGCTGTTGAGTATGTTATTAGTCAAATATTATATTATATTCGATAGTAGCAATGTTTTTTTTGTATCAAATTTGACCTTTTTTCAAGAGCTGATTGTAATTATTCTTGATTTACTTTTTTGGACTGGTGGATTTGAACTGTGGTGAGGCGCACAGGACCAAAGACAAAAACGCTGTACCGCTAGATCCTCATGCTATTTAATACAATTATGACAACGCTTTTACGCATTACTGGCACATGAACGTTTGCTGGGTTGAGATGGATGTACAGGCAGGTCGGCAGTTGGGAGGCGTTATTATCTTATTCTTGTTAATCCCTTGTACATGCTCATTCCATTCATCCCATACTGCCGCGTTTTATGAATTTCCAGTAATAGTTACAGTATAGGTGATTAAAAGGATGTATATTTTATAATTATTGAAGCTATTCTGCCCCCAAAGAATTTGCCTCTTATACGCATATGAGAATGAACCGGACAGCATTCAACAAATGCACTGGTTTTCTTGGGGACAAAAACACCATGGTCTACAAGTAAGACTGAAGGTTTGCTTCGGTCTCCACGGGACCAAGACAGTACTACAGTGCTTCTGCCAGTCAGTCATTGCCATGACCATACTGAACTTGAGTGAAACCAATTGCAAACAACCACCAAGCACAACAAGGGCACATATAAAGTCAAATTAAGTTTGTAGCCAGGGCCAACGCAGACCTACTTGGTACACATTCTCACAAGTACTGTAATGACGGTGATCTCTGATATGCACCCTCCTCATGTGTAGCCGCCAAACTGTAGCCATCTCCGCCCTCATCCAACCGCACCATTTTTTTTCTTTGTCTTTTTTACCCGCCACATCTTCTACTCTGAACCAGAAGACCTCTTAGGCCCCGGTTTCCCTTTAGACGAGTGAGGGACCAGTAAGACTATGAGAGACACACACACACACACACACACACACACACTCTGAGGTAACCAGGTCACGGAGTGGGTTTGGTTATTGTTATTTGTATGTTTGTTTTGTTTTTTTAAGCCTTAATCTAACTATGCCTATGAGAAAGAAAGGATTGTTCATGGAGTTTTTTATGGGGGGTTTGCAATACGCTGAAGTGGTGCCAAACCCATATGCCAAATTGAGTAAGCATCCAGTTGGCCAATAGGATGAGGCTAAAGAAATAATCCGGCCCGCAGGTATTTATCCTCCATTGGTTTGCATTCATCAGCAGTGGATAACCGCCTTACACCATCTTACAGTAATACCTTGTCAAACACGCTCGCGCAGGGAGAATGACTACATCTCTGTCTATCTGTCTCTCTGTGCTTATACCTGATGTATCCTGTATTCCAATGGATAGATGTTTAGAACATTTATTATATAGTTTGGTGCCTTATGACGGCCTGGCTGCTGTTCCCCCAAAAGATGGTTCTCCACAAACAAATGCACGTTTTATAAGCCCTCAGATTGATGAATTCTTGGGAATGGTTTTCCCATCAGATAAAAAGTTGGTCTCCTCGATGCTGTTTATATTCACCTTCAGGATCACAAAAGGATTTGTACTGATCTCGTCTTCAGACAAGGATCCATCACGCTGTTAATAAAAAGTCTAAATGCAAGAACATATATATATATATATATTGTGTATTTGGGTTTGGATTTTTCTCTTGTAAGAGGGTTTTAATGTATGCTTAAGAACCATTGTGGTACGTTCTTTCTTATTTCTTTTCCTTTTTTTTTTAATAAATGGGGGGAAATTAAATCAATCGTTTGTTGCTTTGTATGGGTGTCATCTTTTTTAAGTTCTGCATGGAGGCTGAATTTATATTATTCACATAAGTTGAGATAATATCTTGTGACCCATCTTGACAATAAGCATTGCTGACATTTGTAATTTTTGCAGAAGAGGTGGTTATTCTGTTAGATACACTTTGTTAGGTTTAGCTTAGCATTATTCAAATACTTCTTCAAATCATTCAAGCATACATCCTGCTAGAGGAAAAGACAAAAACAAGAGGCGTATGTACTGAACTCTGCACTAGTATATTGGAGAAGAGTATTTCTGACCGTGTTTAATAGAGTGTTCCCGTGGGTTTTAAACAATTTAAAAGAAGATGGTGTTGGTTATAATCTTCCTCCTGTGCAGCATTGTTTGTGAGTATTCCTGGTTATTGGACGCAGTTAATGAACAATATTTTCTTCATGTTTAGTTGTAACTTTATTACTGAAGCTATTGCTATTGTTAAAAAAAACTGGAACTACGAAATTACTAATGAATGAAACTCTTACAAATTCATGGTTTAATTTATTTCAAACGGTGAGAAAATCACATTTCTCATTTGTATATGCTAATAGCTACATTGAAAAATGTAGATAGTGCCAGTTAAGCTAAAACTAAGATAATATTTAACTAACTTTTTTCAATATCTTTAGATTAAAATACATTTAGCAAAAACATAGTGTTTGTTTCCTGGTACGATGGCGTGTTCTGCTCTGTTGATTACATTTCCTGTCGCCACAGATGGGGGTTATAAAATCGTTACCATCATTACTCATGACGCCTACTAAAATCAATAAATTCTCCAATACAGTAAAAACTCCCCTCACCCCACCAGTTAAAAATAAACAAATCACCAATAATCTCACTTGGTCCCCTGAAAAGCGGTTTCCAAGGGCCAACAATTGAGGGTCACCCTGGACGCTGACCGGCCCTTCGTGAGAAAGCAGGTGCTCGAAGCGGTCACTCTGGAGTGCTGCTACAGAAAGAGCAGCGGGGACTATGTAGCCCACACCTGGATCATCACCAACAGCACCTATGGCCTTCCGCGGGTGAACGTGACTGACCTGCGTTTTAAAGACGAAACGCCCAAGAACCCTAGCAAAGTGTGCCACAAGCTAATTATAATGGCGTTGCAGCCCAGCGACGCTGGCTTCTACCAGTGCCTCCTCAACAACCGCAAACACAGTGTGAAAGTCCTGTCGCACGGTACCTTCCTGCAGGTCTACAGTGAGTATGGGTGTATTCGGGAGGGCTTTGTGTTATTAGTAAAGTGCTTGATGGGGTGTTGGGACTTCCAGTGCTGAAGGGTAAACTGTGTTCCATCCCCAATGGTCGCCTTACAGCCTCCTTCAGCCAGACGCCCTAACCTTTTACCTGCTCCTTAGTGACATGTACTACTGTATGGGAGATTATTATAAAAGCGTCGGCTAAATATTTAATAGTAATATTTTGTTTATGTTATGAAAGCCACTAATCCAGTTGAACCTAATGCATGGCTACGTTTCAATTTTCTTCTATAAATGAAACTTAGTGTCTGAAATGCGTTCGACATCCAAGTTAATATTAGGTCCCATGATAAACTTTAGCCGTGCTTTTTGCATAAAATAGCTAATACTGGAACTGGGAGTTTCAAGGCCCATTATCCTAAGCACCAATCAGGAGGCAATAAGACTTAACCCATGATGTCAAAGAGTATGCAACATTGCAGCAGCACCAATGGTTTTACCAAGCAGCTTAATCTGGAACTATTTATATCTACATGTTCATTTCAGAGCATAAATGTTACAGACCAAATTTGAAACGCCGGTATAGAGATTGTAATGTACAGCTACAATCACAATATCTCAAATTGAGTCCCTCGAGTTTGCCAGCACTTTGAAAAGTTCAGTGTATCATTTATAGGATTTGATTTTATTGACAACATTGTCTGAATCACTATCGATCAGTATTGACTAGAAAAAGTTCAAAAATAAGATACAAGCTATAGTTCTAATGTTACACACTGCTAAAAAAAACCCGAAGAGGAACCCAGTGGCTTTACTGTGCATGAAGTGAATGTAATCAGCTTTATCGTTGATCTGCTGTGATGTGAGCAAGGCAACCGCTCAATAGTTAATGCTGGTTTTGTATACAGAGTACATAGATAGGCTACATCAGTAAATGTTAGGGTTTACTATGCTTGACCCCATAACCACCCATCTTTCTGCACAGAGCCGATGGGGAAAATACTAAACCTCAGTGAGAGCGTGAAAAACAACATCCTGACCGCCCAGGGGATTCTGCTTCTGCTGTGTGTACTCCTGCCCGGGGCTAAACTACTCTTCAAGGTCACAAGATGCATTGCATAAAGCAACCTTACTTTTACAACATTAACTGGCTGCTCAGCGGTTAGGATTTTGTTAAACCTGCAGTCACTTTCACAGAACTGCTTAATGTTGATAATACCCTGCCTACATGATGCAACCAGCAGCATACCGGACCTACTTATGTATAGACTGCTTCCCTTTGGACTGCAATCACACATTTTTCTGTTTTGCTAAAGAATTTGTAGTCATGTGAGACGACAATCCAGTCTAGCAATGTACATAATCATCATAATCAACATCATCATCATCATCATCATCATCATCATCATCATCATCATCATCATCATCATCATTTTTATTATCTTCATCATCATAAACATGTTTACTCCTCGTTCTAGACCAAGCAGATCCATGTGCTGGAGAAGAAGAAAGCAATGAGGGAAGAGGAGAATATATATGAGGTACATCACAGGCAGAACACAAACTTTCTATTATTCTCTAGTCTCAGCTCAGAGTTGTAAAGTGATTCACAAACACTTTGAGGAAGCCGGTGGCGGGTGACTCACCGGAACATTCTGAACTGCATCTCTTTCTTGAAAGTGTTCACAAACAATGACCAACATATAAATGAAAGTGCAGTCCATTAAGCGATTGACCTATGCATTAACCTGTGTAATTAACTGATCGTCCGCCACTCTTCCACCATTCCTGTTCTTGTCTAAGGGGCTAAGAATAGAGGATTTCAGCTCTCCTTACGACCAGATCCAGCGCGCCCCGGCTGAGACGAACTATGAGGATGTGTACAGTGAGGGCGAGGCCAGCCTGGAGAAGCCTTGAAGGAAACGTTTTGCTAAACTGTTTTAAAAAGAGGTGTGTGTGTGTGTGTGTGTGTGTGTGTGTGTGTGTGTGTGTGTGTGTGTGTGTGTGTGTGTGTGTGGGTGTGGGTGTGGGTGTGGGTGCGGGTGTGTGTGTGTGTGTGTGTGTGGCTGGTGGGTAGGACAACTTAGGACATTTGTTGTCCTACCTTTTAAATACCATATCATAACGTTTTCATGCGTGTCTTTTACTATACAATGTGGTGAATTGTTGTGCACAATATTGACTTCTATGTGCCGAAATGTGCTTATTCACTCCGTGATTAAACATTTAGAAACAAGCGTCTGCATTCTTCACTTTGGTGTAAACCCTCGTCATGTGGCGTATCCAAGGCGATCACCGGTTCAGTGGACGCGCTTTATCGTAACCAAGGGCAACGGGTACGTGCGTAGGGAATCCAGAAGCCTCGTCATTGGCTACCTGTGTGTACCGCTGGTCGATGACTGGACGGCTGCGTGGCGTAGGCGTGTCTCCTTTACCAGGTAGGGCGTGTAGAAAAGATGTTTCGAGGCGGCGCGTAAACAGTTCGAGTGAAGATGGCGTCTGTCAAAAAGAAAGGAAGCGGAGTTGAAAAAGGTGTGAATGGAAGACGTTCGTCCAAGCATAAAGAAGGGCCAGTTGGTAAGCTACAACGCGACACAGCTCTTCGTCTCCGTATTGCTTTGGTTATAATTATTTGTACCGCAAAGGCTTTTGAACATTGCATGTGACACTAGGGAGCTGTCATGCCGCTAGCTAATGTGGGCGTCTCTTTCCCAGGCGCTCTGATTTCACGACGGAACACCCGCAGCGGGATGCTCCAAATGAGCGTTATAAGCGAAAGGACGGGACTTTCATTTACATGGGTTTAGCGGCGAGGGATAAAGGTTTCCGTCACAGGCTTCGGTTATTGCTTTGTCTAAAATGGCCGTACAACTTAATAATTACTCAACATATCTTTGTTATTCTTGTCATGTTATTATTATGCGTCTAAACACTACCCGAGGGTTAAGAGAACGGAAATTGTGGTGCATTAAACCGGGATAACGTAATTCATCAGGATCCTTCCTCAGTCCAAGCAGCTAGCTACAGCTTTGAACATGTCTCTCAACTCACTGCTTCTGTTTTTTATTTGATGTAGTGGAGGCTGACGTTATTATTTAATAGAGATGAGGGCAACTATGATTTTTTTTAATCATCTGTCAACTTTACATGTATGTTTTAGTTGTACATCTGTTGTATATCTGTTACGTGTTTTTCAGCGTGACGCGCTGTTTCAGTTTGTAGCGGAAATGTAACGTTATTAACCGACAAAATAACCATATTTATATTGTATCATTATTTAAATAACGTGCCATGCTCAGTGGCTGTTCTTCACATCATATCAATCCATTATTACTAATTTCTGTAAACGATACGATTAAACTGGATGTTTACCTGACATTGACATTTGCACTGCTTGCTTGTTGAAAGAATTCAGGTCAGTGTTTTCCATACGTTTTGTTGAATTGGTATACTCTGGAGTTGCTCATGTACACTAGCTATTATTTACTATCGTACACTAGCTCCTCTCTTGCTCTAGTTTGTGCTTTAATCAGCTCAGTGTCTAAAGTATTATCTGAAACAACATACACTTAATGTATTATCATCTTAAGCTAGTGCTTTACACTTCTCATAGCCCTGTCATACATATATGGCTCACTGGTGTGTTTGTGCCTTATTTGAGATTTATAAACTCATTTTTACGCACACTTTACCAAATAACATACCATTGATTACTTGGAGGGCAATGATGAGGGCCATGTTTCCTGTTGTACCTATTTAACTGTTGATTAGACACTATCCCTCCTGAGTGAATACAAGTAGGTATTTCAGATGCACAACATGTCATTAAGCAGCAGGTAATGTGAGTTAGGCATATTGTTGTTTTTTGACAGCAGACTCAAAGTGATATGGTGAAGGGAAACCCAACTGTGTAATGCAAAGGGCAGTGGCGGCCTATTTTTACTGACTTCCTGTTTGCTTCGGGCATGTTTAAATACAGGATGTGTGAGTGGAACAAGGGTCAACACCTCCCCCCTCCCTTGGATGTTACACCCACCTCCACGGTTCCTCAGCTAGGCCACAGATGATTATTACACACTGTATATTGAAGGGAGTGGTATCTGGGTTATGTAGTAGAAAAAAAACACTGGAGCCGATCAGGAAGGGGTCTGACAGTATAGCAAGTGGCACATTGCACAATACAAATAATTTGGTGTGAATATTCAGCATCATTTGGCCAAATGTCCTTAAATTACTTTGATGATACTGTTATGACCAATGCAGCCACATCTTGATATTGGCCTTTCCTGTCAGCGTGAATATTGATATATGTGAGACATTGTCCAAGATGGACTGAAGCCTAGACAGCATCCTCCTCTCTGCCACGGTCGCCAGGGTGTCCAGTTCCTCCCCCACAACATCACCGGCCCTTCTAATCAGTTTTTCAAGTCGGTTGGTGTCTGCAACCTTCATCCCACTGCCCCAGCATGTGACAGCGAAGAAGATTGCACTGGCTACAACAGACTCATAAAACATCCTCAGCATCGTCCGGCAGATGTTAAAGGACCTCAGCCTCCTGAGGAAAAAGAGTCGGCTTTGGCCTTTTTTGTAGACGACCTCTGCGTTTCTAGTCCAGTCCAACTTGTTATTAAAGTACACCCCCAGGTACTTATTCCGTATTCCTCAACAGTGTCCACTGGGACCCCCTGTATGGAAACAGGGGTCACAGCTGCTGTTTTCCCCGGAATGAAGTATTGTACATCAATGTTATGTTTTATGCATTCTGCAGGTGCTAATTTCCAGCCGTATGTTTAATATCTGATACTGTGCCTGATATCACTATATCTAATATCAATGTTTTCCCCCAAAACACTTCTTCTGGAAGTCTCTGAGTTTATAAATGTATATGAAAGCCACAGTTAACCACTGGCTAATTGAGTATTAAATCCAAATTAAGACAGCATACGGCCATAATCTCCGCCAGGGTTTTTACTGCAGCAGCTTCCTGGCTGATGCCAAGTGGGCAGGAGGTCAATGGGTGTTCCACGTGCTGCAGTCAATAGGAGGGAAGATAAGGACGTGGAAGGTACTTCAGAAATGTCAGATAGACAGACAGACAGACAGAGACACACAGTCTCTAGGAGTAAAGTAGAACAAGGTCAATACACAACATATAAAAAAATGTACGCAGTATGTAATACATGCTACCAGCCTGACCTTTTTGGAAAAACATGATCTCTGTGTTCTAGTTGTCAAGGCTTCATATGTTGTGTGTGTGCTAGGGCACACGGACACACGAACTATTTTCCCTTACCACATTGTCCCACTGTCAACGTAAACAAACAGCTGAGGTGAAGGGGGACTCTCCTCCCCCCCCCGTTTCCCGAACATGATTTACTCAGAAGCAGCTATGAAAGCGAGAGAGCCAATCACAGTGGCCTGTCTCTTTTCCTCTCTCACCCCCAGCCCCCCCCTTCTCTGTCTCATTCTCGTTCTCTTTTTTCCCCTCATGCTCTCATTGTTGTTCTGGAAGAGAAGAGACTCGGATGAACTTGGATGCCGGTAAACCAAGTCTTATTTGTAGTTTTATTCAATTGTACCTTTCAGACTTACCGTAGATAGTTCTCCTTTAGGGTCTAGGTTTCACACACACACACACACACACACACACACACACACACACACACACACAGACACACACACACAAGTAACAGATCTGCACGCTGGGGCTACGCTGCTTGTTTTGCATGACTTATTGATGCTTATTCTCATCCATATTTTAAGTATGGACTTAAGAGAGACATAAATTGTCAATTGATTTGGGTTGATAACTGTGCTTTCAACTAAAATAATAGAGTTAAGGTAATTTGTGTGCGTATTGATGCTTTACTATCGCTGTATTCACATCACTTTACTAGAACGTGTGAATGCGTGGTCTGCTGACTGTTGCAATGCTCGTAGCACACAGTAGCATCTTTCTGGCCTGTTAGGTTGAGCCGTGGGCGCCATGGCAGCATCAGTGTGTGTCGTTGTCTTCTCAGTCGGCAAAGCCTAGGGGTTTAATGAGCATCACATGAGGACCAACCTTACTGTAAGCCCAACACTGTATTTCATTACTTCATTTCATGCACATCAGTGTCTCTATTCAGAGCAAAGGTTAGCAGTGCATGCTCCAAGTGATGCTGGTAGCAGCCCATACTGTAGAGGGTTAGAGGTAGGAGCCTGCAGTATGGTGGCTGGCCTGTGCTGACCAGCATGCATCGGTTACACACGATGATGACCCTTTGTTAAGTTAGGTTGAAGTGTGCCCTAGGCTTGGTATCTTTGGATCTTGCTTCTGCAGCAGCTCCAGTTGATCCAGGCAGCACCTGTTCATGTCAGCTTGCCCCCATTGGCTCATATAAATGTAAATGAACTGCATTTATATAGAGCTTTTCTAACCTTTGGCCACCCAAAGCGCTTTACAATATTTCCTCACATTCACCATTCGCGCACACATTCACACACCGACGGCGGAGTCAGCCATGCAAGGCGACAGCCAGCCCCGTCGGAAGAAGTTAGGGTTAGGTGCCTTGCTCAAGGACACCTCTACACTCAGCTAGGAGGACCTGGGGATCGAACCAGCAACCTTCAGGTTACCAGCCAGCCCGCTCTACTCCTGAGCTATTGCCGCCCTCATCCCAGCCAAGTGACCATTGCACATCTTCGAATTAACCGATTTTAATTTTGGCATATTTTGCATGGTCTTTCCAGCTGTGTTGAGTCGTGGTGGATACCAGACGAGACTAAAGGCCCCCTTGTGCACCGTTGGGGGGAATTTGTGTTTCTTTCTTTGTAGGATGCCTGTGATTGTGTTTGTCAATGAGTCCTGAGCTAGGCCCCCTGATTATTTTCCTTTTTCTCATCTTTGCTGTTCAACCAACTTAACTTATTCAGGGAACTAAGATGCCAAATAAATTTACACATTGCACTATAGTAAGAATGCGTGTATTCCTACATATATATATATATTGTGTGCATATAAATAAGCTCGCTCAGGCAGCTGCGCGCTCACCTCACCAATGTACACAAGGCGCGTTGTTTGAGCATGTTGTGCCTGTTTTTCTTTAGGTCCCAGGCCATGTTAATTTGTTATACTGTAGACTCTAACGGTGAGACCATACTGCTCAGCACGCACGTGTTAGTCACTGCTCATGAGCGCAGCACATTGGGAGTTAGTTATTTATTTTACATTTTACATTGCACTCATTTTTGACTGTAAATGTATTCTAAAACACTCAAAGGTTCTGCATTCAATTCACATATTCGTCAAAAGTGTTTAAAGTATATTTAAGGTATCAAAAACTACGTTTTATAGGCTTTTTTTTGTTTTGTTTTTAATCGGCCGATTAAATCGCAATCGTAATTTTTCTCTGAAAATAATCGGCATCGGCATCGGCACTCAAAAACCTATATCGGTTGGGCCCTAATGTTAAGTAAGGTTAATGAATGCCTACATTTTTTAAAACATGATGTCATTCAGCTCTCTTCAACTTGTTCCGAAAGATGCCCCTCAATTCTACACACTGCACCTTTTAAAGTCTTATTTTGTATGGCATCCATTTCCAAATCACACTATTTCATGCATTTTAATGGCTACTTATGTATATCTACTTTCTTAAACTCCATGGGAGGTAGCACAGACCCAAATGTGTGGGGACATTTGCCTCTGGCCTTCTGGTGGTGTCCATGGTAGAACACACTGGCCTGGTCTCTATTTACGAAGCTTAATATAGACAGTGTGCAGAAATAGCACAAAGATGGAAAGCAAGCACGCAACTTTAGCATGTGATGGTGGGGGGGGGGATTCATGACGTCATATTAGCAATATAATTTTTTTAATGTCTGTATGATATAAGTTAATATTCAGCGATGTGAGGTGTAGAATGAATTATGGAATGGCTGTATCGATAGGCTCTCTTTGTAGGGAATGAGCTCAAAGACTACCATGAACTTCCTAACATGAGCTACCTTTATCCTTTATTTGTAATTGTATTAGTCTTTCCTTTTTAAAGTTTGGCCTACCCTAAAACTGTCAAACCTCTCTTGGTTGTGTTACCGATCAAAAACTGGAGGAATCTGAACAATGTTTAGTGGAGAAATGGCCTCCAGAAAAGCTCAAGTTGAGCAACCAATGATGGAGAAAGGACTCTGACATCATTGTGATCGGTGTGTGTGTGTGTGTGTGTGTGTGTGTGTGCCCGCATGCACCCGCCTGAGTGTGTTTGTGGGTACTTCTTTATTACGTGGGATTGAGTCATAGAAGTCAGCAGCGTGGGATTCCTCTTAATTTTGGACCGAGCACAACAATGAATCACCTGTCCTCACTCACTCTCAAACAGGAAATACTTACATTGTATTTCCATGTCATAATATGTTTATCCAATATGTATAAGACATCACAGCTCTGTGAGGCATTATTTTCAAGAGCGATGCGTTGTATGGGGTCATTTGTATTGCATGTTTGTTTGGTAATGTTAGAAACACCCGGTTCTCCTGCCACACAAAGAACGAACGTGAGACTGGGCCTGAGTCCAAACTTCCCTCACTATGACTCCTGGCAGCCCAGGCTTTGTTACTACCACTCATCCAGTGCTATGCTGTTTCAATAGCGGATGTAGCCTGGCGGGCAAAGGGCTGCCAATGTGTGTGAACATCGTTACTCACACTATTTACCGTTCAGCAGAGGTTTTTCTGTTGTTGATGAATGGCATGACCGTTGCGTCGGTAGGGCTGAGGCATCTTGCTTAAGGATGCTTGAGTTGTAGGTTGCGGACAGGTTCTGGACCCGCCCCAACGTATCTGTTCCTCTATAATCCACCAGCTTTCTTGGTACCGTTCAACATATCCGGCTACGTGCCCTGGGTGTCTGTGTTATGGAAACGCACTCAGGTGTCCCTGCTCCTGCTCACACTACACCAAGAGGGGCAGCCAGCAGGGAGCTGAGACTGGGTATATTCTCATGTTACATGGGGAGCAATTAGGGAGCGAGCTTGTTAAGACAGACAGACAGACAGACAGACAGACAGACAGACAGACAGACAGACAGACAGACTGACCTGTACAATACAGTACAGTACAGTACAGTACAGTGTAAGCAGTTTGTTTGATGAAAAGTAATTGAAAGTGTGTGTTTGGCAATGTGTTTTCCAAACTAATCTGGTTTGGTTAACCACTCAGTAAGTGTGCCAAGCAAAGCCCTCTCTCTATCCTGCTCCAAGTGTTTCTGTCTGGATCTCGGTGGATTTCTTTGTGCAGTTAAGCTGCCAGATTTACATCATTTAACTTCAGCGCCTGCTTAACAAGTTTCCGATCGATGCACCGCCGTGGGCCAGGGCGATGGCCATGGATTAGTTATTAGAAGCAGAAGAAGTTTATTTTGAGGGGGCGGGGTGGCGGGATGCGGCAGATGATACCCCTGCTCTGTACAGTGTCTGTCGATTACCAATGTGGGGGTTGGTGCTGAATATTATCGGCCTGCTCTGGGCTCCGCAGGGAAATCACCGCCAAAGAGCGAGCAGTAAAACCGCAGCCAGAAACGCACGAGAAAGCCTACTTTCCGTGTCCTAGCGATAGATGTTTGGAGCTACCAGGGTTCATAAAAAAGAGAGATGGAGACAGTTTGAATGGCAGGGCCAAGCTAGAAAGAGCCTTGAGGGGGAAGGAAACACATCCTGCTGACATACCCTTGAGCAAGATGGTTAATCTCCACCGGTTGTGGAATTGACTTTTTGTGGCACAGGTCTTAAGCGAAAAGGGCTCAGATCTACAGAGGCCGAATTAACATGCATGTGTTTGTCCAAAACATGAGCTAATTAACTACCGGTATGTCCGTCACATCTCAAAGTTCCCGACTGGGATTAATAAAGCACTTTCTCGTCTGGCATTCTCGCAAGATAGTCTAGCACAAGATAGTCTGCTAGGCGGTTTGACTCCCAGCCGTAGTGTTCTGTGGTCAGACCACAATGTCCACAGTCTCCCCATAGGCATCCATAAACAGACAACCCATTAAGGTGTAGGGGGTGTGGAATCGACTGGCATCTGGCAGAACCACTGGTACAGGCCACTGTGGCTCCTCCTATGTCGTTGGAAGGGGGGGGGAATTCAGTTGGTTGTACTCCACAACATCACTCATTGATGCTATTGAATCCTTCCCCTTGCATCTGTGTGCGCTCCAAAATGACCCACGTATGTACAACGCATTAACAATACAGTAATACGGCAACGTTTGTCACTCTTCCCAGTGATGGACACCAGGGCGATTTTCGCGGCGGTCCACGCGGTGTGTGAGGAGAACGTCGCCTTCTTCTCAGGCGGCGCCAAGGGGTCCCAGGGGGATGCGGCCCGCAGGCTGGTGGACTCCATGACCCTCATCCAGGAGCACGCTCGGGGCCTGGAGCCCGTCATCCACGGCTTCACCTCCGTCTACCACCACTTTGACTTCGACCCGCACATACCCGCCAATGGCTACCGCTCCCTGGTCAAGGTGAGGGTGGGTGTGTGTGTGTGTGTGTGTGTGTGTGTGTGTGTGTGTGTGTGTGTGTGTGTGTGTGTGTGTGTGTGTGTGTGTGTGTGTGTGTGTGTGTGTGTGTGTGTGTGTGTGTGTGTGTGTGCGCGCGCGCGTGCATTTTATTGGAGGGATGTTCTTCTGAGAAAGAGGCAAGCGATAGTGTAACACTGTACCATAACCTATGATAAGTCAAATCTTCTAAAACGTTGATTCACTCAAATTCTCTATCAAACAAGCTTGGGTTGAAAAGAAATAACACTTGAAAAGAAGACGCCCTCCCTTCCTGAGGTTCTCTGCCTTGATCACATCAGCCACTGATTACGCACTCACCCGCTCACATTGGTGCAAATTATTGACACACACTAGTGCAATTCCGCTGTTCTGTTTAATTAAATTGTCCCGCATTTGTTCTGTACACAGATTCGCATCACATGTATTTTCAAATCAGTCAAATGCTTCTGTATGCTCTTCATCAATAGGGGTTTTGTCAGAATTTGAGGATGAATGGTTGAACTGGCTGTAAATAATGTGCGTAATAAGCCAGAACGGAGATCTCATGGGACTCCATCCGCTGTCATCACGTCTGTTTTATCACAGCCTTTTATTGTGAAAGTTCATTAGTTTGTAGAGGCAGTCGGTAACTTAGCTTAGGTGCTGCGCCTCACCTATAGACCACTGTGGGGAACCCTGAATTTGTTGTTTAATGGGCCAAGTAGCTCTGTATGCAACAGTTTTCTGAATGATCGCTTTATTGATTGTGTGCAGGTGCGTGTGAATCACTGTTTTACATTTTACATTTAGGGCATTTAGCAGACGCTTTTATCCAAAGCGACCAAAAAAAAAGTGTATGTGTTTGTGAGCATGTCTTCATGTACAGTAGGCAATAGGTTTGTAATTCCTCTACTGAGAAACGCATACAATCCATACCATACCTTATTATCTGGCTTTGTTTCAAGGTTGATTATGAGACCTCAAGATAGAGGTATTTCTTAGAGATAACGCACTCCCTCACTCACCTCTTCTGTATGCAAAAGGTAATCTGCTTCGCAGCTGGTTATTGATGACCAACAAAGGCTTTCCTTGGCTTTAGCAACTCCTAGAAATCTAGTGAACGAGCCAACATGTTAATCATTACAAAAAGTGCTGCTCTCAAACATAGGGTAACCGCTTGTTACTGCGGTGTAGTTTGACACAAGCTCACTACCGTCCGGTCTCCCTTTAGTCAAGCATTATTGCACTCATCTTTTGACCGAAGACTATATCCCTTTGGTTATTTTATAATAATTTAATTTGCATTTCATTGTTCCTCTTTGCCTGAACTCCATTTACATATGATGTGAAAGCTAAAATAACCTCAGATGAACCAAAAATAAGAGAGACTTGAATTAAACATATCGCTTTATTAAAGCGCCAGTGAACTGACTGTTTCAGCTGGAATTCGAAAACTACAACATTTCAATGAATGGGCTTTCATCATATAACAAATATTATCACGTTTAAAGCAGAACGGTTTGGGGTTCAATGGCTTTTTAACACAATTAAAGAAAAATTCACTATCTGAGGCTTTCTAACATTAAGATGAGTTATCCTAGCCTACCTATGCTCCCTAGTAGCTAGACATTTTGTTGGGTGTAAAACGAGCACTAGGCATCCTGCTCCGCCTTTGAAAAAACAAAGCTCAGACGCGCCACTTTGGAATTTTCCCCGTATGTCATCATAAGGGGAGATGCCACCTCCCCTTTCTCTGCCTTGCCAGCCCAGAGAATTTGCCCCGCCAATGAGCTATGAGCCACGCGCGTGTGTGCGTGCGTGCGTGCGTGCGTGCGTGCGTGCGTGCGTGCGTGCGTGCGTGCGTGCGTGCGTGCGTGCGTGCGTGCGTGCGTGCGTGCGTGCGTGCGTGCGTGCGTGCGTGCGTGCGTGCGTGCGTGCGTGCGTGCGTGCGTGCGTGCGTGCGTGCGTGCGTGCGTGCGTGCGTGCGTGCGTGCGTGCGTGCGTGCGTGCGTGCGTGCGTGCGTGCGTGCGTGCGTGCGTGCGTGCGTGCGTGCGTGCGTGCGTGCGTGCGTGCGTGCGTGCGTGCGTGCGTGCGTGCGTGCGTGCGTGCGTGCGTGCGTGCGTGCGTGCGTGCGTGCGTGCGTGCGTGCGTGCGTGCGTGCGTGCGTGCGTGCGTGCGTGCGTGCGTGCGTGCGTGCGTGCGTGCGTGCGTGCGTGCGTGCGTGCGTGCGTGCGTGCGTGCGTGCGTGCGTGCGTGCGTGCGTGCGTGCGTGCGTGCGTGCGTGCGTGCGTGCGTGCGTGCGTGCGTGCGTGCGTGCGTGCGTGCGTGCGTGCGTGCGTGCGTGCGTGCGTGCGTGCGTGCGTGCGTGCGTGCGTGCGTGCGTGCGTGCGTGCGTGCGTGCGTGCGTGCGTGCGTGCGTGTGCAACACGAAGAAGTGTTGTACACTTCTTTGTTATTTGGATAAACGTTCGGCTGCTGGTGGTATGGCGCATAACACGTTGTTTCTTTGACGTCTCTGGCATTTCCACAATTAGACTGTAGTTGGGGTTATCGTTGAGCCCCGCTGCCCGCTGCCACGAGGCACCACCACCGCGAAGCACCACCGCCCGGCAGCGGGCAGCGGGCAGCAGGCAGCAGGCAGCAGGCACCAGGCAGCGCACGGTTTAGTCTACTTCAGATTGATGTGGAAGTGGAAGAACCAGAGATGACGGAGAACCTGACGCAGTCATTCGTGATTCATAATTTCGTCTGGAGGCGCACACAGCTTTTGGCTGTGATAATATGTATTAGATGATGTTATTTAGCTATAGACCTCCAGGACTGTAGCGCAAGTGTTGTATACTTCTTTGTTATTTAGATAACCGTTCTGCTGCTTGTATTTTGGCGCATAACACGTCGGTTCTTTGACGTCTCTGGTATTTCTACAATAAATTATTATAGTTGGGGTTATCTCAGCCATCGTTGAGCCCCGCTGCCCGCCGCACCACCACCACGAAGTACCACCGCCCGGCAGCGGGCAGCCGGCAGCGGGCAGCCGGCAGCCGGCAGCGCTCGGTTCAGTCAACTTCGGAAGTGGAAGAATCAGAGATGTCGGAGAACCCAACGCAGTCGTTTGTGACTCATAATATTATCTGGAGGCCCACACAGTTTTTGGCAGAGATAATATGTATTATATGATATATATTGTGTTGTACACTTATTTGTTATTTGGATAACTGTTCCGCTGTTGGTGTTATGGTGCATAACACGTCGGACTCTCGTCTCCGGTATTTCCACAAAGAGACTCGTAGTGGGGTTTATCTCAGCCATGGTTGAGAAGGAATTGGGGGAAATGAACTTTGGCTTTGACTCCCTGAAGTACGTGAACCACGACATGGAGGAGAAAGGGATTGTTGCCCGCGATTGTTTCCCGCCGGAGCCTCGCTGCCGAGGGACCACCGCCTCGGCAGCGGGCAGCGCTTTGGCACCGCCGCCTCCTGCAGCGGGCAGCGCCGAGGCGGTGGTCCCTCGGCAGCGGGCAGCGGGCAGCGGGAAGCGGGGCTCAAGCGGGCAACAATTCCTTTCTCCTCCATGTCGTGATTCAGTCTACTTCAGATTGATGTGGACTTGGAAGAACCAGAGAAATCTGAGAACCCGACGCAGTCGTTTGAGATTCATAATATCAGGGCAACACCCCCACTCTCCTCCTTGACCCGCCTCTCTCCTCCTCATTTGCATTAAAGCTACAGACACCGAAACGGCGCGTTTGGGGAAAGCTTAATGTGCGACTGGCTCGTAGTGGCTGTAATTCTGCTCCACGGCTGAACGTCTTCAAATACTGTGTTAGGGGCCCACTAATATCTATATTAAAGCATTCATAAGGTAGCATGCCGTGGGACCTTTAATTTAACTGTGTTGAAGATTTGCCGACATCTTACATTTCAATGCAGAAATGTACCATGTATTTTTGGTCCATGTTTGTTTCTTTCATCTGTAATATTATAATTTCTCGTCTGTCGAAGTTCCAAAATTAGAATTTTTATTTTGAGTACAATTTTTTTAATGTTTCCTTGGTATTGATTCCGATTCAGATTCAGAAGACTTTATTTGCCATGACATGTAAACATGTTTGGAATTTGTTTTGGTACAGTGGAGTTTACAACAGGACAGACAAGACAGGACAAGACAGTGCAAAACCAACATAAATAGTGCAAAATTAGTGAGTAAATAAATAATATAATAAATATAGAGTGCCAAAGTGCAGAGAGCTCACGTGATTGGGTACAACAGACCATTAGATCACTGAGTGGGGAGACTGGTCAGGGGGGGGGGCAGTGCATTTAGGAGTCGGATGGCCGTGGGGAAGAAGCTGTGCGAATGTCTAGTTTTTAGAGTCTTTAGTGACCGCAACCTCCTGCCTGAAGGGAGCGGAGCGAAGAGACCGTGGCCTGGGTGTGCTGGGTCCGCCATTATCTTCCTGGCCCTCCCCAGAGCCCTGCTGTTAAACAGGGCCCCAAGGGGGGGCAAGTGGCATCCAATCACCCTCTCCGCCGAGCGTATCACCCGCTGCAGCTTGGCCTTGTCCTTGGCCGCTGCAGCGGGGAACCAGGTGATGATGGCGGAGGTGACGATGGACTCGATGATGGCCGTATAGAAATTCACCAGCATGGATGTTGGCAGCTTGAATTTCCTGAGCTGCCTCAGGAAAAACAGCCGTTTCTGGGCTTTTTTCGTGAGGGCATCGATGTTTGGCCCCCACTTCAGGTCCCGAGAGAGTGTCACCCCGAGGAATCTGCAAGACTCCACGGTGGCGACTGGAGTTGGCTCGTTGCAGTTGTTAATTTTCAACCCTGCTCCTTTGTCCCCTTCTTTGTCTCTGTCTCTGTGTGTGTTTGTCTTTCTCTCTGTATCTCTTCCCCCTCCTCCCCCTAAAAGGTGGTGCGCTGCTGCATTCTCCACATCATCCACAAGGGGCGCTACATCAGCAGCAACCGCCGCAGCATCTTCTTCCGTGCGGCGCACAATGCGGGGGAGATGGAGGCCTACTGCAGCGCCCTGTGCCAGCTGCGCGCCCTGCTCTACCTGGCCCAGCGGCTGCTGCACGACAACAGCTACGGAAACCTCTTCCTCCAGGACGAGAGCGGCCTCAGCCAGAGCTTTGTGCGGGAGTACGCCTCCATGCACAAGGGCTGCTTTTACGGCCGATGCCTGGGATTTCAGGTGTGTGTGTGTGTGTGTGTGTGTGTGTGTGTGTGTGTGTGTGTGTATGTGTGAGTGTGTGTGTGGTTGAAGTTGGTTGGTAGCATAGGGTAATGGATAATAGGGGTATATAAGATAACAATTCCCGTCCTAAAAGCAACGAAAAACATTTGTAATCACGCAAGGTTTGGAAAACAGTATGGCAGAGAGAGCAAAAAGGGCCTGATTTGTGCACATAATATAATTAATAAAAATAGGGACACTTCATAGTAGTGGGACTTTATTATACTACTATATACACAGAAAGTAACAATGAGGACTGGGTGGTCACTGGTCAGTGGAGATCATAAAGGTAGGGAATCGAGAATAGAGAGAGCAAATAGGTGGATCCCAAAGTATCATTTAAGTCTGAGAACATGAGGAGTCCCTGGTGACAAATGCAAAGGAAACAAAAGTGATGCTAATCAGTGAACCAACAACGAATCAGTGATGGATAAATCAATCCGAGATGTGCATCATAACAGTATAATCACGTCAAACGTGCTGTTTTACATGAGCTGTTTTACATGAGCGAGCGCAAGGGGAGCAAAGCCCCCGGGGGCTGACAACCATCGCTCTCCCTAAGGGCTTCAGTCTCATTGTTCAACCAAATCAGAACGGTACAAGGAAACCACTCACGGCTTGGCCGTTTTTTTCACCGTTTACAGGAACAAACAAGTGAATGTTACATTATAAAGTACCACTTTTCAGCAATTAAAATAAAACATTGACACGTTTTAGTTGTGACCGTAAATTAATATAATCTCTTCCCTCGTCAACAATCATGACCCTAAATTATGATTAAATAAAAAAAAGATATATATAGATGTAGTACCGAACCAGACCGAAAAAACGTGAAACAATCCTACACTATGACCCACCTGAACAGTTAAAGCCCTAGTGGCTAGGCTAATGGACTGACTGCAGGAAGGTACTGTGTTCAGGGTTCGATTTTAAGGCCGGGGTTGTTGGACTCTGTAGAAAGGTACTGGGTTCAGGGTTCGATTTTAAGGCCGAGGTTGTTGGACTCTGCAGAAGGGTACTGGGTTCCCACAGACGCCTGCCCTCTACCTTCGCTTAATAACTGTACCCGCTGTTACCGCTTTGGATAAAAGCTGAATGACTAAATAGTTCAATGTGATTGACAGAAAAGCCTAATATGAGGAGCAGAGGTGTGCGAGGTGGGGATTATCCACTAATTGGACTTGTTGAGGGAGGACCAAAAAGAATACACTATAATGATGGAGCTTCCTTCGTTGTTTTTGTTGTTGCTCATGAGATTAGTATTTTTTTATTACTCTATATTTCTCTTAACTTTTTTGAACTCAAATTGTCTCCGTCTGTCTCTCTTATGCAGCCCATCTCTCTAAATCTGACAGCATTTTTAAACCAAGAGATTCATTATAACATAAAATGGTAATTCATTAATCCAAGGCAGGATTATTAAAAATCCACTGTGAGGGGTTTTGGCTTATTAATGTTGTGGTCATTAAAGTGGTGTTTTTTGTTTGTAGATTCATAAAGGGTTCTGAGCCTGACTCTCTCCCTGCTCTCTCCAGTTCAGCCCGGCAATCCGGCCCTGTCTGCAGACCATCGCCATCGGCCTAGTGGCGTTCGGAGAGAACTACAAACGACACCAGTCGGGAATAGGTCAGTGAAGTCCTCAGCGTCCGCCACGGCCACGACGGCCGCTGACGGCATCTTGTCCTCCCTTCCCCTGCTCCTGTACCACGCATACACACATGGTTAAGCCATTGATTGTGTACCTGTTTTGATGTGGGTTTGGCTTGGAAATGCTCTTTCATCTGCCGGGGAGTCCCATGGGGCCCTGGCTGATGTACTCACATGCATATTTAACAATGTTTTGAACGTACGGTCAGATATTGAAGAACACACGCTTTCGCCCAAACACACTCTCGTACATGCATGCTTAAATATTGAGTCTCTAGAAGAGTCCACACACATGCATAACACACACACACACACACACAGACACACACACACACACACACACACACACACACACACACACACACACACACACACACACACACACACACACACACACACACACACACACACACACACACACACACACACACACACACACACACACACACACACACAGTGAGTGCAAACTAAAACAAATAATCCTGTGCCCTTTGCTGCACCACAGTGGAGGCAGGCAGTATTGCACCCTATGGTGAGTTGACCCCCCTTCGCTGCTGTGAATAGACAGACACATTAAAGATGTGTGTAGATCCAGGGTTTGTTACTCTTCCCTTCCCTCTGCTTCCCTATCCTGAATGGTTTCACAGGCCCTCAGCTGATGAGGCAATCTGTATGGGACAAAGGAGAGTGTAGTGGCTAAGTTGTATGAATCTCCAGCGAAAGAGCACTGGGTTTGATACCCATAGTCTGAATCCGACCCATAGACACCCTTGAGCAGGATGCCCTAGCCCCTACCTGCTCCTTCAGGATGTGTCTGCAAGCCGTCCTCTTAAGCTATGTCAAGGTCAAAGTCAGCTTTATTGTCAATTCAAAGATATGTGCCAGACAAATAGAGGAATCAAAATTGCGCCTCTGAACCACGGTGCAATAAGGAGAAAGAAATCGTTCTCCTTATTACAGCGGTCTGCTGTCCTGACCATCCCCACCATAGTTGTCCTGGGCAATATTGGAAACGGATTAGTGTTAAAACCCAGCTGTATTTCTGATTGGCAGTTGAATCTGCAGGTCCTCTGTTTCAGCTAATCGAATTTCAAGTAAGCTATTTAGTGGCAATTAGCTGATGGATAAATCAGTAAACGTTTCAGTGCTGTTAGCGAAGATTGAATGTCCAATGCAATTGATCTCATCTGACAGGCTTGATGACAGCTGAGCTGGTCTCTCTCTTTCTCTTTCTTTCAGTCTCTCTCCTTCGGTTTTCTCTCCTCCACACTTATGAAGCAACACTGGATAGTTTTTTAATTGTTATCTCTCTCTTTATCTCTCACTAGTCACTAGCCATCTGTCTCTCACCAACTCTGACCCTTCTCTTTCCTGCTCTACTTTCATGTTTCTTTATTTTATTATTATTCCATCTGGTCTTCCATTCGTCCAAACCTCCTGAGATCTTCTGCTACTTATTGACTAATATTACTTTAGCTCGTGGCCTCCCTCTACCCCTTCCTCCATCCCTGATCGACCACTCTCTCCCGAAACACTCCCCCCTCCCCTTTTGGCAAGCAACCTTTAATTTATTTATTCGTGCGTGTGCGTGCACACGTAGAAAGTGTTATTTCCCTGGCCGACTGGCTCGTTCCCTTGACTTGACTTGACTCTCTCTCTCTCTCTCTCTCTCTCTCTCTCTCTCTCTCTCTCTCTCTCTCTCTCTCTCTCTCTCTCTCTCTCTCTCTCTCTCTCTCTCTCTCTCTCTCTCTCTCTCTCTCTCTCTCTCTCTCTCTCGCCCCTTAGGCGTAGCCGCCAGCTCGTTCTTCACCTCAGGGAAGTACGCCATCGACCCTGAGCTCCGGGGGGCCGAGTTTGAGCGCATCACACAGAACCTGGACGTGCACTTCTGGAAGTCCTTCTGGAACATCACAGAGACAGAGGTGCTGTCGGTGAGTCAACACACACACTCACGCATACACACCGGAGTACTCCACTGTGATACGCACCAACTCCCCAGTAAAGGTGAGCAGATCTATAATTCATATTAAGTATGAGAGAGAGAGAGAGAGAGAGAGAGAGAGAGAGGGAGAGGGAGAGGGAGAGGGAGAGGGAGAGGGGGGGGGGTACTCAACCTCTCTTGCCCTGAAGGCAGTTAAAAATAATAGAGTGGAACAAATGTGTGTTTGTTCCGGTTTCCTCCCACACCAAACAATACATCCATGTTAGATTACTACCCCTGCCGGTGCCCTTGACCTAGGCACTAGGCACTGGAGCTGGCCCCGAGCACTGCACTGTGGCTGCCCACGGCTCCCAGTCCTGCTGGTGATGGGTTAACGAAGAGAACTCATTCCTTAGGGATACATTTTTCTAAAATAAATATGTATAATATTAGTATTGAGAAATGTATTCCAAAGGCCGGTTCAACCCTTCAATCCTTATCTGTATCCTTCTCCTCTGTCTTTCTCCACCTCCCCTTTCCAGAGTCTAGCCAGCATGACCTCAACGACGGTCAAGGTTAACCGAGCCCTCTCTGTGCCGCCCGTGCCCTTTGACCTCCCCCTGGTAGACAACCCGAATGTCTCGGTGAACATAGCTGCGCCTTCGGCTCACATTGGCCCAGCCCCTGTTCAGATGAGGCTCATATCCTACGACCTCCGCGAAGGACAGGTAATCCAAACAAATACTACCACACTATATAATCAGGGATCACAACTTTTCTGTTTGCCACTGCTTTCTTTTATCAAATCTGTGCACTGGTATATGTATTATTTTACCCCCGTAGACTTCTATGTTACACGTCTCTATTAAAAGTGTGGTTATTACGTTTCAGAAGCTATTATTTGAGGGTAATTGGTAAGAAACCGTATTGCCCTCCGTCAGCTATGAGTTAAATGGGCTGTGAGAATGAGTTTTGAGTTGATCTGCGTCGATCTCTGTATGAGCCCCGCAACAGTCAAAAGATTCAAAAGATGCCATCTACATTCAAGGGTAGTGACGAAAGAAAAGTTAGTCTCAAATGAGTTGGAAAGGCTCTTAAGTCCGAGAAAGGGTTGGGCTTCCCAGTATAATGCTACGATGTGTGTGGATGTGTGGAGCTCCGTTTGAGGAGCGGTTTATTTTGAGGAGCCCAGTTGGCTCATCTAGTTGGGGTTCAGTGTAACCCCATGGTGTGTTGCATAGTTCATATACAACACTGCTCATTATAACGCTCAAACAACGACGGTACTAAGGTAAGGTACCACAACGTTGGCTTGGGTAGTTCCACACCTCCTTCCTTCCTGGAGATAGAGTTTCAATTCCTGCTGTCACACTGGGTTCTCCTCAGGGTTGGCCAAAGATTACATGGAATACCTATTTTTTGTGCATTGTCCATGAAAAGGCAAACAAATAAAATGGGAAAAAAAAAAAAGTCAATGGGAGGACAGCTGTACTTCAACTGTTTAAGACATAACAAAATCAATTTTAAACTGTTTATCTTCGTTCAAACCATTTAACAAATCTACATACTGCATTTTCTAGTTATTATCATAAAAAAAATTGTTGTTGTTTTCAGCGGCACTGCTGGAGTGTCAGCTCAGTGAATGTCAGTGAATGCATATAGGGGAAACACTGATATAGGTGTTATTGGGCCCCTAATACAGTATTTGAAGACGTTCAAGAAATTCAGCCTTGGTGCAGAATTACAGCCTCTACTAGCCAGCCCCACAATGAGTTTTCCACAAACATGCCATTTTTTTAGAGGCGGGTCACGATGGAGGGTGGGGGTGCGGCCCTGAGCAGAATGCGGCCACGGTACCATGTGCTAGTGTTTACAGTTGATGTATCGCAATGGCTGGGATTCAAAATATCATCCGGAGGCGCACAGCTTTTGGCCGTGTTCTGTAAATATTCTAGAACACTCCAGGTTCTCCGGCGCGAGTCCTGGAGCTCTATATCTAAACAATATAATATAATATATAGATATCTATATATAATATAATATATATTATCACAGACAAAAGCTGTGTGCGCCTCCGGATGATATTATGAATCTCAAACGACTGCGTCAGGTTCTCAGACGTTTCTAGTTCTTCCACTTCCAATTCAATTAAGTACAGACTGAGCGGGACATGGAGGAGAAAGCGCTACCGAGGGCGCTACTGGGGACCTGAGCCCCTCGGTAGCAGGTCTCCCGCCAGAGCCCCGCTTCCGGGGCACCACAGCTGCAACGTCAGAGAACCCGACGCAGTCTAGTCTTCTCACCAAATGGGAGCTTTACGCAAAACTCACCTTATGTTGTATGTTATGCACCATAACACCAACAGCAGAACGGTTATCAAAATAACAAAGAAGTGTTGTATACTTGCTTTACAGTGTGTGTATATTCACACACACACATGTGGTGCTCGCAGGTTTGTAGCTCATTGTCTAATTGGCTGGCCAAATTCTCTGGGCGGGCAAACCAGAGAAAGGGGAGGTAACCTGGCCCCTTATGACGACATATGGGGCCAAATTCCAAATCGGCGTGTCTGAGCTTTCATTTTTCAATGAAAAATGTGTAAAAGCACTGTGTAAAACACTGTGTAAAACAGTGCTTGTTTTACACCTAATGTCATTTCTAGCCATTGGGGGACCATATGCAGTAGGTGTGTGACGAGATCTCGTGCCACGAGATCTCGCGAGATTAAACTCGACGATATTACCCGTCGCGTTAAAAATCTGTCTCGCGAGATTTCTGAGCTATCCAAACTTCTATTTGTGGCCTGTAGGGGCAGTAATGCGGCTTTGATACGTCTAGGCTGCCAGAACCTTACGTAGGAGAAGGAAAAGAAGAAGAGGAGGAGAAGGAGGGGAAGCAGGGGAAGCAGCCATAGGCAGCCAGAATGACGTCGGAAAATACCCGTATTACCGTCGAAGATGCCCCCGCCACTTTTAAATGATTTGTTTGGCAGCATTTTGGGTACCCGGCGGAAATTATGAATGGCAGTAGAGTGACTGATAAGACACGGACAATACCTAGTTGTCAGTGACATACTTGGTCAGAATCTGTTTGCACTATTTGCACTCTGTATTGATGGAGTAGAACTTTGATTTGGTTTTGCACATAATATTGTTTGCACTTGAAAAAAAAGAGAATTATTTAATTTAATTTATTTTACTTCAACTTTTATAAATTTTAGTTTTAGTTTCAATTTCATGAATGTTAAGAGTTATAATAAAACATTTCAAAATGCATGTGCAACTCGGTTAAATAAAAGTCTGTTGGTCCAGTCATATATTTTGTCATTGTAGTTTTCTTAAAATCTCGTCTCGTCTCGATCTCGTGAACCGAATATCGTGTCTCGTCTCGTCTCGTGAGCTGAGTGTATCGTCACACCCCTAATATGCAGGCTAGGGAACTCATATTAATGTTAGAAAGCCTCATAAAGTGAAATTTTCATGCCATGGACCTTTTAACTCGTATGAATATGACATCACCTGTTAAAAATGTGGTTGCATCATTACATCGGTTAGGGATCATTGATTTGATCTCGTTCTCAGTTGAAAGGACATTCAACGCTCCGAGGGCTCTGCTGTGAAACAAGGAACAACAATTATCTTTCCCTCAACATGAAATAATAATCAAACTATCGGGGACCTGCAGTGCAATGTGACAACAACCTCAACCAGAGGGATCATTTACAAGAAAGTGCTATTAAACACTATCATAAAAAAAGATGACATAACTGACATAACTGGTTCAGCAGTACTCACTGGCGCCGACTGTCAAGCCTTGGGTCTTAAGGCCTACAGGTTATTTGCCAAAAACACTAGACAGTCCACATGTGAAGAGCCCAGTGCCGATCTCTTTGTATTCCCCGCGGAGGGAAAGACTTGTTCAGAACAAACTGAAGATCCAGGGATTGATACACGTAATGCTCCAAGAGCATTGGGTTTATCCACCACATCAAAGGGATTTAGTTGAGCAGGTATTGGAGACTCTTGTTCATTCATCGACGTCTCTTTCCTGAGGGTTTTCCTTGTCTGGCTATTCCTTGCAATGAGTGTCTTCCGAAGTAAAAAAGTAAATAAATATGTGTTAATATTAGGACAGGGTTGAATTTGTCCAGCCTATAAACAATCACAGATCGTAAGTGAAAATGTCCTTATCTTAAAATGAGGGGCACCATTATGCCTATTTTTAAAGGGTAATTCTGGATCAGCGCTAAGCAAGGCATTTCATACAATGTGCCCACCTTTTCCACGGCTTCTTTTCGAAGATGCTCTGATGCCCTGCAGATGCTGTCTTATGTGCATGTTCATCGCATCGGACAGTTGTAATCAGCTTCTCTGTTTTCAATCCTAAAAGTTCTTGTTTCTCCTGGAAGAGGTAGCGGTCGGTGGTCATCCTGCTCACGGGGGTTTCAATAGCTCTGATCCCTTTGCGCACAGACATCAGGCTTCAGACAACATGCTCAGTTTGATGTATATTTTGGAGATGTGCTGGATGGGAGGATGCTAGTGGTTGGATTGGAGGCTATCTCTAGCTTACATAGCTTGCACAAAACTTTGCCACAAGGTTCCACAATTTTGCCGTCTACTGAACAAAATCCAAAGTGTTGTTTTGCATTTCTGCCACAAAAATAAAACGTTCTCCCCTTTAGAGATAGTCTGAGTTTGGCCTTGTCTTCCCTGGGCTATTGTATTTGACCTGTCCAGCAGCAGTTGGACGCATCCTCCCATTAAATGAAAAGCGGTTCCTAATGAAGGCTTAAGGCTGCCCCTCCCTCCTTGCCTCCCCTTCTTCATCAGCCTTTAACAGTCCATCAATATGGCTTTTTCTTTCTCCTCTCGTTTAGATAAGCCAGCCTCCTTTATTAACTGCCTCTGTCCCTCTCTCGCTCAATCCCTCGCATGGACCCGTTCTTGCTGGTCTCTCCCCCTCCTTCTCTCTTGCTCTTTCCCTGGTCAGGTTTTGTTTCACACTTTCAACCCTCAAATTCTCTCGGGAGTTCTCTTCTTTCCCTCTCCCCTCGCTGTAGCCTGGCACAGAACCAGGCCTCTTATCAGCATACACCCTGAACCATTGATCTCAGTCCAACAAGCAGCAATGCTGTATTAATGTTGCGAAACACAAGCTGACCTCAGCGGAATACCCCCCAGGCACACTCTTGTGCGCTTGCTCTTTCTCTTCCTCTCCACTTGAATTGGTGGAAATTAAGGTATGTTTACTGTTCCAGTAAACATCCCTTGATTTCCTCTAATTCAAGTTGGGTTCATTGCATTTTATGAACTCATTTAGTAGACCTGACGTCCTCCTTATTGCTTATGCGTTCTCTTTTTTTGAAATCCCTCTCTGTTTGTACTCTTCTGACCCTCCATTAAATTAGAAGAGCTTTATTGGCCGGGCCAACGGCAATATACATTTGTCAAAGCACCAAAAGAGTTAAGTAATATTCCAAAACAAGATTTCAAAACATTCTCTCTATCTCTCTGTCTCTCTGTCTCTGTCTCTCTACCTTTCTAGGACAGTGAGGCGCTGCTGTCCCTCACCCGCTCTGAAGGGGGCGCCATGTCCCTGTCACTGGGACTCAAGACCAAGCACCTCCCGCCGTCCCCGTGCCTGCTCATCCACTTCCATGGTGGGGGCTTCGTGGCGCAGACCTCCAAGTCCCACGAGGTACCCTACTACCTCTTTCCCCATGATGATAATTTCCTGCCGAAACTCCTTCTCTGCGTCTCTCGGGAGATGCCAGGATCCCCTGTGGGGAAACAAAGATGAATCGTTGGGGTTTGTGCCTCTTTAAGACAATCCGATGGGATTGTGAGTCGGCAGTCATGACTAAACCAATCCCAGGAGATCCCGATGGGAATCCGTATCGAGGATTATCATAGAGTTAAAACCTCCCAAGATGCCCTTGTAGAATCTTAAAACGTTTTTGTTTTTTTTCAGATGCTTTTGAGGAAATGGAGGAATTTATGGAGACGAGATGAAAAAGTTTAGTGCTAACCACTCCCCATCAGATCAAAACGGCGTACTCGTTCCTCATATCTAAAAAATATTACTTATGTAGCACCCTGGGAACTCATGCATTGGCACTGCTTTTTTATGTCGGGCTTGGATGGCAATCTCTGATATCTGCTGAACCCCCCCCCCCCTCTCCTTTACATCAAATGCTGACAGTATTTTTCCCAAGCTAATATAAATTGAACTGTGGGTAATTAAAGTGAAGACTTGTTGTCAGCGGAGGAGCAGGGGGGTTAGAAGACTCAAGCCTCCACCTTCCCGCTCGATCGCCCGGCTCCTAATGAGCCCGTTAGGCAAATTAGACGGTAATAAATCCTCCCGCATCCTCCTCCTCCACCTCCGACTTGATCCGGGAGCTTTGGCCTTCTCGCCTCCTCTCGCCTCCTCTTTCACTCTTCTCCGCTGCCACATCCGGTGAGACCAGCACGCCTCAGGCCATGGGGCCTCCATTTCTGGGGGTATTTTCTGAAGTATTTATTTATTCTTTTTATTTCCATATTTTTCCTCGACATTTCATTGAGCTATGAGGTCTTATCGCCCTCCCCTGGTTGATGTTATATTCATTTATTGTATTAATATTATGATACTTTTATTTATTCATTTTGGTGACTGATGACAACCATTTTTGGGCATACATTTCAATGGATTTGAGCTCTAGTTGAACCTGGGTTTTCAAATCCCATGATGGGGGGGTGTAGCAGGCGGTCTGGCCTTCGCCCCAAGCTGTGTGCGGTCGGGGTGTATGGTGCTGCTTTAACATACCGTCTTCTCAGCGACAGAAGACGGCATGAAGCCACATGAGGCCGTCTGTGATGTTGGGTCTCAGATCTGCAACTGGGTAGCAATCAGCAGTCGTCTGAGAGGGGGTTATGTGAGGAGAGAGTCGCGTATAATTACCATACAACAGTAAGTGATGTGGAGGAAAACCCCCCCCCCCCACCCCTCCCCAGCAATAACACACTATCCCTCCCTCTTTCTTCCTTCTTCTGTTATTTTCTTAAAAAGAAATGTAAAAGGCTGTTTAAACTTGGTCCCTGATATGGGTTTGAGTGTATTAGGTAATGTTTATGAGAACGTGACATGATTTGAGGGGTCCACAAATTTCTTCCTTGCAATATCAGCATCGCTGGTTACCATGGTACCCACAATCTATTTTGTTTTCTTTTTGGGATTGGCATTGCAGACTCTCAGACACTCCGGTACATGAGTACAGCCAACTGCGAGCCATAATACCTTCACTACTGAAGCAATCCAAGCGTGTTGCACGGTATTGTGGGACATCGACTAACCAAAGTACCTTTCAAAGTGTCCCTCTTTGTCGTGTCTCTCTGCCAATCCGGCCTCTCTGCCGGGACTCCCTTCACCCCTGTTCTCACTTCCCTGTCCTGGCCCATCTCCCTGTGGGCAAGGGCAGAGGGCCAAGGTGGTGTTGGGGTGGAGGGCCAGGGTGGGGGTGTTGGGACAGGAGATGAATAGTGAGCCTTAAGGTACTGGAGCCCACGGCGTTCCTGTCCTCTGAGCCTCATCGATCCTCCTGGTGCAGTAATAGATGTGCTGTGACCAGGGGTGGGTGGGTGGGTGGGTGTGTGTGTGTGTGTGTGTGTGTGTGTGTGTGTGTGTGTGTGTGTGTGTGTGTGTGTGTGTGTGTGTGTGTGTGTGTGTGTGTGTGTGTGTGTGTGTGTGTGTGTGTGTGTGTGTGTCCAGCAGAGCTAGATTAACTGCTGCGGTCGTCTAAGGATGAGTGGAACTCAAATTCCCATTAATTTCTGTGTTGGAAGCGTTGGCCATGGCATTCCTATACCACTGTGTGGGTAAACAAATGTTATTGCATGGCCTGTTTCTGTTGTTTTCATTTTGAATGATGGGGAGTAAGGTAACCATGTAGGATTTATGAGACCTCTATAATCAACTGGCCTTGCCATCGCCAAACAAACAAACAAACGGACCGCTCACACGTTCCTCCTGCAGTATGCTGTGATTGTGTGCTTCTGTCATCATTCAGCTGATTCCCCATCTGATTGGCAGGCGAGGCTATAGGCTCTTGTCCCATGATGACACCCTTCAGTGGAAAACAGTTTGCATAAACACATTAAGCCACTCACGCACTGCCTCACTCCAAAGTGTAATTGAACACTGCATGTGCACACCAGACATGCACACAGTTACCCGTGGCTTCAAATCTATAGTGACAGAGAGGACTTAAGAGGCAGCCAAGCCGTCACCCAGAGCCGGTTGGGTGCTGGGATTTATTTATTTATTTATTTATTCATAGTTATACTTATAATCTCTGGCAGTTGAGTTGACCCACACGAGTGTGCACAGACAAACTCACCCACATGCACAGAGAGGTTGTGCAGGTGACCGTGTGACCCCTATGGGATGACGTAATGGACAGTCAACCAAGCATTTCAACCTGATTCCAGTTGGCAAAATGTGGGATTTTGTGCTCCACATTTGGCTGCACTAACAACAACAACAGGATAGTTGGATACAAGCACAGTGTTTGGCTAGAGCGAGAGCCGTGGGAGTTGAGATGTGGTAGTGGATGTGTGACGGCGGAGGAGAGCTTTGTAGCAGACCAGACAGCTCAGGATTTACGGCCCACTTGTTGAATCCACCATCTTCTCCTTTTTCCTTATTTTTCAAAGTCATGGCTCTGGTGGTTGAGTGCAAACGGTTCTTTCCCAGAGGCATGTATGAGAATAGAAAGCTGTTAACTTGTCTGCCTTTGGTGGGTAGCCACCGCCAGCAAAAAAAAAAAAGGAAGGGCTCGTTCATGCTGGGAGCCGAGGTGAGAAATCGACTCATTGTGTTTCTGCGCTTACAACGCTCCTGCAGGACTGGGAGGAGGTTTGACCACGGGCTTCCTGTTGTGATTGAGACTTATTAACCGGACGTTTCTATTTTTTCCTTCTCCTTTTGAAATAAAACATGTGCAGCAGATGCCGTTTGAGAGAGCATCTGTAGCTTTCACAACTTTATAATTGTATTTCTCTCTCTTTTGATGTTCCTCCTCATCTCCATCTCTCTTTCCATTAACTTTATCTCTATTTAATTAGCTGTGAGAAGAAAGGGAACCAGCAGCCATTTGTTCAAAGGACTTTCTCTCTTCCCTGGTGTGTGCTGCAGCCCTACCTGAAGAGCTGGTCCCAGGACCTGGGGGTCCCCATCCTGTCAGTGGACTACTCCCTAGCCCCGGAGGCCCCCTTCCCCCGAGCCCTGGAGGAGTGCTTCTATGCCTACTGCTGGGCCCTCAAGAACCACCACCTGCTGGGTAACACACACACATACACACACACCACCACCCAGCTGCTTACGCACTCACACACTCTTTTTATTTAATTTGTTAATGCAAGACGAGAGAATGAAAACAATGAGCACTTCAGCAAATCCTCCCTTAAGCATGCCGTCCTGGTGAACGCACACACACCCTTCTGTGTGGCGTCTGACTGCCTTCTCACAGAAGGCTGCAGAGAGCCATGGCTAACACTGTAGGCTGAAGTCGACTGTGCTGCAGTGCATCGCTGTGTTCCACAACGTCTGCAGTACTCCAGTATAGGCGCCCCAACACCCAGAGCAATGCATGGGAGAAATCCAGTAAAGGATAAAAAACAAAAGCTGCCCCTCTTCCCGACAAACACAAAGGAGAAGTTAACAACGTGCTCAGTGCAATATGTGGCTATCGTAAAGGAAAAGCCAGAGAATTAAAAAAGAAGGACAGCCAGAGGCTGCATGGATTCCCTGCCAGCCTCCCACAGCAGACAGGAGGAACAGTATTGCAGGAGCCCAACACAGACGTTGGCTAATGGCGGAGTGAGTCACAATCTCCTCGCCTCCTGCCCTCCGGCGTAGTTCACATACAACCGATAAAAAAGTATTTTATTTTTTACATTCTCCTTATTCTCTTGTTTTTTACTTTCCCAATCTCACTCCACCCCCCGCTGCTGCGGCGGCTGCTTCTATCTCTTCTTCTCCCGTCGCCTTCCTCCCTTTCTCCTATTCTTCTGCTTCTCTGTTCATTCTCCTACTTCCTTCCTCCTTTGTTTTGATCTATTTTCCTTTGTTCTCTCTCCATTCCTCTTCTTTCTTTTCTGGTATTTGTTCGTCATTACGTGCTCCCGTCTTTATTGCCGTTACCCTTTATTAAACAATTTGTCACTCATTTCCTCATTCCCTTGTTTTCTTCCCCTCATCCATTTCTCTCTCTCTCTGTCTCTCTTTATATGTCTCTCTCTGACTCTGTCTCTCCCTGTCTCTCCCTGTATCTCTGTCCCTCTGACTCTGTCTCTCCCTCTGTCTCTCTCTGTATCTTTGTCCCTCTGACTCTGTCTCTCCCTGTCTCTCCCTGTATCTCTGTCCCTCTGACTCTGTCTCTCCCTGTCTCTCCCTGTATCTCTGTCCCTCTGACTCTGTCTCACCCTCTGTCTCTCTCTGTATCTTTGTCCCTCTGACTCTGTCTCTCCCTCTGTCTCTCTCTGTATCTTTGTCCCTCTGACTCTGTCTCTCCCTCTGTCTCTCTCTGTATCTTTGTCCCTCTGATGCTGTCTCTCCCTCTGTCTCTCTCTGTATCTCCTTCTATCTGTCTCTGTCTCTACATCCCTTTATCTCCCGCTCTCTCGGTCTCTCATTCTCTGTCTGTCTCTTTCTCTCCCTCTCTGGTTCTCTGTCTCTATATCTCCCCCTCCCCTCCCAGGCTGGACGGGGGAGACTGTGTGCCTGGCGGGGGACAGCGCCGGAGGGAACCTTAGCGTGACCACGTCGATGCGTGCGGCGGCACACGGCGTGCGCATGCCCGACGGCATCGTGGCGGCATATCCTGCCACCCTGCTCACCGCCTACGCCTCGCCATCCCGCCTCCTCACCCTCATGGACCCCCTGCTGCCGCTCAGCGTGCTCTCCCGCTGTCTGGCCGCCTACGCAGGTGTGTGTGTGTGTGTGTGTGTGTGTGTGTGTGTGTGTGTGTGTGTGTGTGTGTGTGTGCGTGTGCGTGCACATGTTATTTTGTGTGTGTTTGTGTGGCCATTTAACTGTCTTTACATAATTGCCAGAGAATCCGTGATCCTTACAATTTTGTGCTACCGAGTTCCGTCAAGAATCGAGTGACTCACTCTAGCTCTCTCTCTCACTCACTCACTCTCTCCCCCTCCCTCCCAGTCTTCCGGTGCGCACGCTACACTCTGTGACACCGTGCCTAGCCGCGGGGGGCAGGTGGGGGGGCAGGCAGTCTCTTCACTGTCATCAATTCCCTGTTTTTCGTTTCTCTCATTAACATAGGGGCTGTGTTATTTGTCTGTTTTCCCATCTCCTCCTCCTCCATTGTGTTGCTGATGGATGACCTGTGTGATACATGCATATTGTTTCTGCCTCTGCTCTGTAATGACACCACAATCTGTTGGGCACCGGCTTTATATTCCACTTTCTGGGAGACTGTGATGTCCTTCTTGCCAATTGAACCTCCTTACTGTCTATAACTATGTGCATAATATTTCATTATTATCTAAATGCATGACTACGTCTGCGCTGAGCTTCGAGAAAACATGAAACCTCAAATGGATTTTTTTTTGCATTTATCATTCCTTGCTCAGTTCCTCCTCGTATATTTAATCTGTTTCTCAAATCAGAACCAGGTTTTTTAACATTTGAAACAAATCACTTTTTTATGATTGTGTAGCCGAGCTTGAGTGGGCGGACATGGGGGCCCGATTTAATTTAAAAGTATTAGTGGCTGGGTACAACTATTACCAATCATGCCCATGGGCTACCCAATCCCATCCCCTCCTACCCTCATGTATCTTGTTGTTTACTTCCAAACGAAGTAATGGAAGCTGGAACTTAAAGGGGCAGTGTGTAGGATTTAGTATCATCTAGTGAGGTTGCATATTTCAACCAGCTGAACGTTAAGCTATGAGCCAGTTGAATAAGTGCGTATTATATACGCACTTATAATAATATACAATCTATAGCTAAAACTCAAGCCAATAGAGGTTGCTAATAAGGCTAACTTCCACACTTACATTGTCAGAAACGTTCTGGATTTAATGCCCAATTTCGAGAATTTAACTGTTGGTAATCCTCGAACAAGAAGCCCCACCCCTGTCCGCATGCATCTGAATTCACCGTGAGTCCCTTTGGATAAAGGTGTTTGATAAACGCCCAGAGGGGAGTAAGTACCCACTTGTCCCTCGTGTGTGTTCTCCCGGTGCTGTGGAGCAGGCAGTGCAGAGCAGACGGAGCGACCCGTGGAGAAGGTCAGCACACTGGGCATGGTAAGGAGGGACACGGCCCTGCTGCTCCGGGACTTCAAACAGGGGGCCTCCAACTGGATCCAGTCCCTCCTCGACCCCAACAAGACCTCCACCCCCGCCATCACTGGCCAGACCGCCGAGGGCCCAGCAGCAGACCCTGGTACTGTACTCTGTTGCTCAACTACTGCAGTATTATACTACTCTACTGCTATAGTACTCCACGACTCTACTACTCTACTCCTCTACTAGTCTATTACTGCATTTTTCTACTTCTCTACCAGTACTCTAGTTCTCCAGTTCTCTACTACTCTCGTCCTCTGCTCCCCTTCTACTCTACTCCTCTACTAGACTACTACTGCAGTATTTTACTACTCTACTACTTTACTACTCTACTTCTCTAGTGCTCTTCTTCCCAACCACTCTAGTCCGGTGTCATCCACCTGCCGCCCTTATCTTTTCACTGAAACATGGAATACTCACGGACTATTCCATGTTTTCACATATCTTTATACTTATGGTATTGTTTGTGTGTGTGTGGAGAATAGAGATTTACTCACTTCCTCGTTCATGTCGTGCAGAACCATATCCAGCTTTAAGAAGACGATATGTGTCTTCTTGCTCTTTCGGAGCAGTGATTAAGCCAACACGGTTATCTACTATGTTCGTATTATCCTGCAATGCTAATTACATGAATAGAGGTGCTTATTAAAAGTATCTCCTCAATTAAAATCTCAGGCAACCAATTATTGCTCCAAGCCCCCCCATCCGTTTCCATTCCCCCTCAGGGGCTGAACCAGCGGTGCCCTGCCTGTAGCAGTGTGTTGAAGCTGGTACATGTCTGGTGCTGCTTCATCGTTAGAATTATTCTCCCCCTTTGTGCTTTTATGCTGACTAATTACAGCGTCATAGGTAGCTGTAGATGCCACTGTTGTCTTGTGTAGTAATGTTTCAAAAGTTTCTTTATTTCTAGATGAATTGTGTGCTGATGCTGTCTTGGCGACATTGTTCTTGTAGAAGACATTTTAATAACAGTTTCATACACATAATGAGTTATAAATGTACAATGTGTGTTGTTTCCCCCCCTGCTGCTTTCGTGTTTGTGTGAGTGTTAATGTTCGTGCCTCTAGCCTGAGGCCAGAGGACAACCGACTTCAAATAAGTTTAAATGAGTGGAGCAACTTAAGTGCAGCCTCCACCACCATTACCGTGGTTGGCTAACATCAGACTTTATTCCTCTCCTCTCGGTGTCCTTCAAATATCCCCTGAATCAATTGGAATTGAGCGTATGGCCACTTTCACCTTCATACCCTCTCTCAGAGTGCACAGTCCATCTTGTTCCCTAATGAACCCCTCTATCACAGTGTTCTCTCTAATGTTCCTTCGCTCTCAAACACTCAATCTGCCACTCTCTCTTTCTCTCTGCCTCTCACCCATTGTCTCTATTTTGTATTTAGATTTCAGTGTTTAAAAGGTCAGTTCCGTCATATATATGCTCATGCATCAACTTTTTTTAAAATCTTTTTGTTGTAATCTAAAATGTATACCTCTTGCCTCTTTATTAATTTGTTTACCGCGTTTTTAATAAGCTCAAATATCTCCTTTTTGTCTCTCTTCCTCTCTCTATCCCTCCCTCTCTCTGTCCCTCCCTCTCTCTGTCCCTCCCTCTCTCTGTCCCTCTCTCTGTCCCTCTCTCTGTCCCTCCCTCTCTCTGTCCCTCCCTCTCTCTGTGCTCCCTCTCTCTGTCCCTCTCTCTGTCCCTCCCTCTCTCTGTCCCTCCCTCTCTGTGCTCCCTCTCTCTGTCCCTCTCTCTGTCCCTCCCTCTCTCTCTGTCCCTCCCTCTCTCTGTCCCTCCCTCTCTCTGTCCCTCCCTCTCTCTGTCCCTCCCTCTCTCTGTCCCTCCCTCTCTCTGTGCTCCCTCTCTCTGTCCCTCTCTCTGTCCCTCCCTCTCTCTCTGTCCCTCCCTCTCTCTGTCCCTCCCTCTCTCTGTCCCTCCCTCTCTCTGTCCCTCCCTCTCTCTCTGTCCCTCCCTCTCTCTGTCCCTCCCTCTCTCTGTCCCTCCCTCTCTCTGTCCCTCTCTCTGTCCCTCCCTCTCTCTGTCCCTCCCTCTCTCTGTCCCTCCCTCTCTCTGTCCCTCTCTCTGTCCCTCCCTCTCTCTGTCCCTCCCTCTCTCTCTGTCCCTCCCTCTCTCTGTCCCTCCCTCTCTCTGTCCCTCTCTCTGTCCCTCCCTCTCTCTGTCCCTCTCTCTGTCCCTCCCTCTCTCTGTCCCTCTCTCTGTCCCTCCCTCTCTCTGTCCCTCCCTCTCTCTCTGTCCCTCCCTCTCTCTGTCCCTCCCTCTCTCTGTCCCTCTCTCTGTCCCTCCCTCTCTCTGTCCCTCTCTCTGTCCCTCCCTCTCTCTGTCCCTCTCTCTGTCCCTCCCTCTCTCTGTCCCTCCCTCTCTCTGTCCCTCCCTCTCTCTGTCCCTCCCTCTCTCTGTCCCTCTCTCTGTCCCTCCCTCTCTCTGTCCCTCTCTCTGTCCCTCCCTCAGACGCGGTGAGGAAGAGTGTATCGGAGGCGTCCATGGCCTCCCGCCACGCCGACCCCCCCGTGCCTCCGGAGACGACAGACTTCTCCTTCAGGAAGCAGTCTCTGAAGAGCCAGACCTGCCAGGACCTCAGCTCCCAGCGAAACCCAGACTCCCACAATGCATCTTTGCTCCTGGAACGCACAGTAAGCATGCCCCCACTTCTGTTTTGGGGAATGGATGGTTGAACTTGATAATCAACCTTCAGTTGTTGAATACGTTACAATCTCTTTGGGGATGTCAAACAATTCAAAATGTTAATCACATGATATGTTGTCATTAATCCGTGATGGCAATGGAAAACTTTGCTGAGAAAAGCCCCCAAGTGAGGATAATTCAATTTAAACTACATGCAATTATTTTGGCGGATGAGTAAGGCATTGAAAAGCAATGAATACCCTTGTAGAAGGCAGAACTACACCTGTTATCATCATTTCTGGTACCTATGGTCTAACTTAGCCTTTTCAGTGGTTCCCCTATTAAACAGGGCAGTTCTATTTACCTAACCGCTAGTTAGACAAGGTTAATGTCTTTCCAATGAGGGTTTATCAATATTTTAGTGGTGACCGTAGTTTGAAGTTATGGCCATGGATTATGGACGATGGATAGCGAGCAGACTCCAGGTGAGAATGAATGAAGACATTGCTGTCACTTTCATCAAGTGGAGATCAAGCGACACGATCCGCCCAGACATCAGCACTCCGTCTCCCCAGCATGCCCTCACTCTGGCAGGGGAAGCCCCACGGCTATGACAGACCGCCACCATACAGGAAACCACTCCCAAACCTGGTGACCACTACCCCAAAAGAGAGAGCAGAGGATCAATCATAACTACATCTGACATGAGCAGAACGTTGTAGTCAGAAGACATGAGTCACAAAATGAGCAACTGGGTTCATTTGTGTTAAAAAAAAATACACGATTTAATCACTAGCGTTCACACGTTAACGTCGACAGCCTTTGTTTGTTGGCATCAAGAAGGATGCACATAAAAAAAAAAATTCACCATATTGGTAATGTAGCAGACGCTTTTATCCAAAGAGAAATCGTATTGTTGTTTGGGCTGGCGAGTCACACGACACCTTACCCACTACACTATCATGCCCAGGAAGACTATTTCAAATGTTATTTTAAAATAAGCGATAATTATAATTATATATATAATTATATCATACATATGATTTATGTAGCATCCTAATTCATTCTAGGTGCCTAAAAGTGAAGAGGTGGGACTTCATTCTCCCTTTAAGGATGTCAATGGGCCCAGCATTGCAGATAACTCTATATTGGAACTACCTAGGATCTGAGCTTTAGCACTCTACTCTATCAGGAGAAGACAAACATTTCAATTCCAGAGGAGATCACAAATCATTGGAATGATGCATCGCCAAGCTCTGATGTATTACCCTTTTTAAATGTGCCTTGGATAGTCATTTACCACGCTCGCTTATCCAGGAAGAAACTCAAACAAAATCGAATTATTTTGTAGAGGAATGATGATGTTCAGTCTGTGCCTCAACCGCCCGGGCAGCACGTCGAAATCCACTTCCTTGGAGGTCCACACGGAGGATCCTCCTCAACCAGACCACCCTGCGGAGCAAGCAGGCGTCGTAAGCGTTAAACCCTTAATCCAATGACTGCAACCACATCTCAGGGCTCAGCTTTAACACAAGCCCTTCCGCCTAGCTACTAATTATCTCGCCCACACCGTGTGGCCTTATTATTGGAGAGAGACAGAGTGCAGTTTGAGGGTGCTCTGGGCCCTGTTGTACTGTTGTGTGCTGTCTAAACCTGGATACAGGACACACAAGAGCAGGGGGGGGGGGGGCACACCGTTGTGTAGTGGTTGGGTGTTCAGCTCCCAGCTCAGAATGTACATGGATGGATCCCAAATATACACAGCCAGGACGCCATGATCGAGCCCGGGAACCGGACAAATCTGCCAGCGCTGGTTTCCTTTTCTGGGGCATATGCACCTGCCCTCCATCCTGTTCAGCCAGCAGACCTGCCCGGGTCGGGTCTGACATGGGCCGGGTTTAATACGATGGCTCGCCCCCTTTTTTTCCATTATGATGTTTTATAATAAGCCGCCGAGATGGCTACTGCGGATGTGTCACACGTTCCTATGCTCTGATTGGTGGTAGGTCGATCCAATTCTGTCCAGAGGCATTTCTGGTGTGCACCCGTTGATAACTCCCCCTTGTAAATCGAATAAACTGAAAGGTTAAAGACTAATGCGCGTTTGCAAATTGGTCTGGCGATGTCAGGCCAGCCGTACCTGCCTGCTCCTAAATTACCTGTATCTAAATCCCCTGCAGGAGTCTGCAAAATGATTAAAATAGTCAAAATGCTAAGTCCCGCTAAGTGCTTAGTGTTTCTCGTCTCGCTGAGGGGACTGATCAGATCTGAGCTCGCACCCGGCCTAGACCCCTGGGGCGTTCTGCTTCGGTGTCATGCGCACTGAATGACTAACCTTTTGAGCAGTGCAGGACCGCACGATGTGTTGGAGAACCGTCTCTATGAGTGTGATTCCTCACACATCCACGGGACTAGCAGCTGGATGGACTGACGTCAGACCGCCTCATTATTTATTTCCTTATTTCATTTTAATAGTGGCTGATCTCATTCAGCCACTGATACCAAGCGGTTTCCACAAGGGGGGGGCGTGGTGTTGTTGTGTACATACCTGCGCTATCATTAATTATAAAATACACTATTTTGTAATTTAGCAGACAATTCATTGTATGCAACAGTACAAGCAAGTACAGTGAATCTCTTTTGATGACATAAGTGACGTACATTTAGCAGACAATTAATTGAATGCAACAGTAGGCTACAAGAAAGTACAGTGCATCTCTTTTGATGACATAAGTAACGTACAGGACATAACCAGGTACTCTCATTTTGTTTACACATGTGCCTGCACATTGCTTTACTGACAATAAAGTTGAAGTGAATTAAGGAGCAGATATATGCGTTAGGACCTCCTGCACTAGATTGCCTACAGGTAGACTGCGGTACCAAACCATGAACCTTTCAGCTAGCACTCTGCCTCCTAGCCACTCCACTATGCTGTGCTATAAATAATAAAGCACGCACACTGGATGCCTCATCATAGCCTCACCTTGTTTCCCCGCTCCCCCATTTGATCCCCCAGCCGGAGGACGTGAGCTTCTTCCTGGCCGATAAGATGGACCCGTCGTTCAGCCTGGCCCTCTCCTCCGTGGCCATAGCGCCCCCCACTGTCCTGGAGGCCGACGGCTCGGAGCCAGAGTTCCCCAGGGAGTTCCCGGTGGGCTTTGAGCCACTGCGCTCGGACCAGCCGTCCAACATGACCATGCAGAGCTCCCCGGTGGTCCTGGACCCCTACTGCTCCCCGCTGCTCGCCCCCGACAGCATGCTGAGAGGACTGCCCCCCGTGCACATAGTGGTACGCACCGCACACACCCCCTCTTAACGTACACATAGTGGTATGCTCCACCCCCCTGTTAACGTACACATAGGGGTACCCACCACACTGTTAATGCAAACATAGTGGTACCCAGCCCCCCTCTTAATGTTCACATACTGGTACGCATCGCCACGCTGTAGATGAACACATAGTGGTACCCACCACACTGTTAATGTACACATAGTGGTATGCAGCCCCCTGTAACGTACACAAAGTGGTACGCACCACCATTAATAACCACTCAATAACAGAGATAAAACACACACACGCTCACCTGAAATGAAAGCGCTCCGGGGAAATTCAGTGGTTCATGTCATATTAAATGCCTTGTTTTTTTTTTTTTTATAAATTTTGTTATGCTCTGTTTATGGAGGTGGCTTGGGCAATCCGATGCTCCCTCCGCTCTAAAGAATGGCAATGAATACACATATATTTATACTTTGTCGTGATATACAGGGGTGTGTAAAGTCTAACAATTTGGAATATGGTTTTGTTTTCTCCCTCCGGGGGACATCATAATAACATCCATGGCTGAGGAGTGTACAATGTGCGTTGGGTACGCTGAGTGCCACTGCACAGCCACTTATTATTTCATCCTCTGTCCTAGGTATTCCACCGGCACACCGTTCATTATCCAGCCCCTCGTACATGGCTGTTGTTTACCCAGTTCTCCAGGGTTAAAATTATACATAATTGCGAAGAGAAAGGTCAAAACACTGCCTGAGAATCAAACACACTGGGTTATTGGTTTGCAACGTAACTTTATAAAAGCAAAAGTTCAACCATAACTATATAAAACAAAAGGTCATATCTGACACGTTTTTAAGACAAAACCACAGAATTGATATACCGACGGTGGGAATTCCAGGTTTAGAATAAAAAAGAAGTCTACCACTTCCCATTTTTTCACCTTTGGGCTGGAAGAAAAAGGACTCTGAAATAAACTCTGAAAAATCGATATAAAGAGAGATCAAAAAGGACCTTTGATGTGCAGGAATGTCCTGGAGGCGAGCTAGTGTTGGAAGTTATGCAAAGAGAGTGCCTTCTCGACTCTCTAATACCTGATGTATCTTAACCACCGTCGCCGCCTGTTCTTCTCAGGCAATGGTTTGAGACAGCGAGAATTGAATGGTTGATGTAGAAACACAAGAAAAGGGTAGAGGGGGAGAAACGGGGAGCTACACCAGGCTTCTCTCTGCACATATGTTTATTATGATTCTCTCCACGTATGAACAAGACTCTCATTAGGGTTTTCCAACCCCCTTTCTCTCCTACCTTTTCCTTACATTCGTCCTACTTTTGCTCTTTCTCTCTCCATCCTACTCCCCCTTCTCTCTCCATCCTACTCCCCCTTCTCTCCCCGTCCTATTCCCCTCTCCTCATCCTTCTCTCCCTCTCTATCTGTGGCTCACCCGCTTCTCTTTCTCCCTCTCCCTCTCCTCCCCCTCCCTCCCTCTCCCCCTCCCTCCCTCTCCCTCTCCCCTCCCTCTCTCCCTCCCTCTCTCTTTCCCAGGCGTGTGCTCTGGACCCCATGCTGGATGACTCTGTGATGTTCGCCAAGCGCCTGCGCGGCGTCGGCCGGCCCGTGACCCTGTGCGTGGTAGACGACCTGCCGCACGGCTTCCTCAGCCTGTCGCAGCTGTCCCGCGAGACCCGCGAGGCGGCGGACATCTGCGTGGCCCGCATCCGCGCAGTCTTCACCCACGAGGCGGGCAGCGCCGACGCCACCGTCACCACACCGCCGTCGGAGCCACGCAAGCACCGCAAGCTGGAGAGGACCCACAGGGCCTCCACCCTCCCCACCGACGACGGTGGTGGTGGTGGTGGTGGTGGTGGTGGCGGTGACGGTAGGCCCGCAACTCCCACCCTATCCACGGGGAACAGCGTCTCCGTCGAGGGCGGAGGGGACGAGCCGGCTGAGGTCTCGGAGGTCTCAGAGGTGGGAGAGGGAACGGCGGCGGCGGTGCCGAGCCAGAGCGGAGCCGAGGCCGGCGGCATCGGGGCGTAGAGGGGCCGTGGGGGGGGGATCGGAGAAAATACTTCTCCAAACCCTGCAGGTTGGGGAGGTAGAGTTGAGAGTAAAGCTCAGTTTTGAATGATGGAACAAAAAAGGCAGAGGGCCCCCTGATGCAGGACGCCCTCCCTCTGTTTTGAAAATTCTCTTGCAACCTGTCGTTGCTCCGCCTCGCTGAAGTTCAGCAGCCCGGCCAACAACAAGTAATGCTGTAGACCGCCCCGCTCTTATAACAATTGATGTTTTCCCTCAGATAGAAGAGTTCTCTAGCAGCTGCACACAAACGGGCACGCATATGTCTGCACGCACACGCACATAGCACACACACACACACACACACACACACATACACAATCTTTGCCTTTAGACGGGGGAGACTCTTGAGACGGGTGCGTCCGAGTGTTTGTAAGTGGAGGCCGGAGCAGACGATTCGTCTGGGCCGTGGCATTTGTGTCCTAATCAGGTATCACTGGACAACGGAGCAACGGAGACATCGCTCCGCCTAAACGGCCGCTTGTCCATTGGGATGTCATTCTAAATCACACTTAATAACGTCACATGGGCTGTGTGTTATGCCCTTTTGGCAGTTAATACGGCCCACTGTGTGGCTAGTTGATCGGCTCCCTCTTCTCTAAATAGAATTACCAGGCTAAACAACATCTAACTTATGAAGGGTGTTGGGGGGGGCTCAACTAGTTGAATTGATTCTCTTGTTTTTTGGGGACAACACTATTACAATACTTACACTCAACTATTGTTAAATATGCTGTTAATCTGAACCAGTCAAATGGATTGAGGTATATTTAGTTTGCTACCCTCTTTATGCAGTATTATACCTCCAGGGTTTTCCTATTTTATGAAACAAATGTTTATACATATTTTATTAGACTGAAACTTTGTTTGTGCAAAATATTGTTCTGGGCTCACTGTGTACCTTTCTCTTCAGCGGATGGCACTGTGGTTGTTGATCTCTGTTCATCCCATGCTGTGCGCTCTCTCTCTCTAATGCTTTGTGCTGAAGCGTTTCAAAGTGCACACCATACACATTTCCCTGTCTCGGTAGCTGCCTGGCTCCTACCCGTACAGTGTTGGTGCGTTAGCGTCCATAATGCTCTCTCATTGAATCGATGCGTTCTAAGAAGAATAGTGACATTCACACCTTTTGACAAATGAGATTTGTGTCTTTATCAATGCAAGCAGGCCCTGGTTTTGGGTTTCTGTTTCGTTTTAAGAGTTTTATGTCAACGGAAATGTTTCGAGAGAAGACTGAAAATTGGTTTTGTATTCTTTTTTTATTATTCAGGGTGTTAACGTTGGCACAGCCGAACCATAACTGCGAATAGTAATGGATCATAGCAGGAGTGGTCTATCACTTTCTCCTGCTTCCACCACGCTGATTGTGGCACACCTGTTACATGATAGCTACAATAATTGCGTCATTGCCTTAAACCATCCAAAACCATGTATTACTTTATGTATCGGGGTCCATGTAAATGCCCACTGTCAACTGCGGAGGTGGAGTAAGATGAACCTTCCGTCCACTTTACACACATTCCTGACCTCCGACCTCGCCCTCATATACCCCATCCAATGTGTGTTGTATGTTGAACGCAAGAGTTAGCACGGCCACTTCCTGTTGGTTGGGGGGGAAAAATGTAATGCTTAGGAAAAGCACAGGCTTTTTACAAAATCCTAAACAACAAGAAAAACCTTAAGGGCCTATAGACCCTGCAAATGGGCTCCAGCAGAGGTTGTAGAAACCCATTAAATTCCTATTTTCCAGCCGCATGTAGATGATGATCCCCACTGCGCGCCCTGTGGTTCCACCAGCTGAGGGATGATTGGCTCTTGCTCCGGCGACCCTGGGATCCCGTTCAGCTGCTTCGTCGTGGAAAAATGTGTCCTTTCTGGAGGGTCAGTGTGTCTCCGTCAAAGTCCAAAACTAAATATAGACGCAAACAACCACGGAGCGCCCCCAGCCCCCTCCCCCCCCCGGTTGCCAGGTCTGGGGAGCCGGAGCCGCTTGATGAATTGGCTTTGGAAATGAATGGATGAATTCAGTGCAGCATAAGGCTTTTCCACACACACACACACACACACACACACACACACACACACACACACACACACACACACACACACACACACACACACACACACACACACACACACACACACACACACACACAAAAAGACACACACACACACACAAAAAGACACAATAGAAAAAAAAAGTAGCAGGATTAGACCATGCTCGGTTTCTGTTCGCCCGGAGGACTTACTGCCATAATACTGCTGAGTGTGATTGATGGAGAGAAACCGGAAGCTAGAAGAGGAGAAGGATGAGGAAGGTAGCATTTTCCATAGAGAGGCTGGGGCCAAGTGTGAGCTTGCGGTTACCCCCGTGGTTCTCCCAGCCTGCAGAGATGGGAAGTTTGGTTTGTTGTTGGGCAAGTATGGGTTGGTGCGTCACACTTTCGTCGCATGGGGGAGGCTACGCATTACGCAAGTGTGGTTCCCATCTGCGTGTTCCTGTGTCTGAATGTCACGGCCCCACCACGAGGTGTGGTTTCTGTTGTCTGTGTGTATCGTTCACTTGTTAATGTGCTTCTATAAGTGGTTGTGTTTTTAGTTTTTGAAAATCACTAGTTCATGCTGTCTGACTTTAAACAACCAACCTCTTAATGTAGTTGGTGGTGGTGACTTTAATAGAAGATGAATTGCTGCAAGTGTTGAATTAAATAGTCTTTTAGTCTCTCTTACGTTAATATTGGTGCAGATCCTTTGGGGGAAACTCTAGGGCAGACATTGTTTGTTAGAAGCTAAAACTACATTTTATTGTATAGTGGTGGTGAGCCTCTGCGTCGGTCGCCCGCGAGTGTGTGTCCTCAGTGTGTACGGGACCACCACAGTGGACAGAAAGGGGATCCAGCAAACTCATCTCGCACACTATCTTGTCTATTACCTCGGCTGGGTTGATCCCTCTACCTGCCTCTACCGTCTTCAAACGTAGTGTGGACCCTTTATGCTGCCTATGTCCTAGACTTTCTATGTCGTCCGTGTTGTGTTTTGAGTGTGTGTTGACCGAATGAATAATTGGCACAAACCGTGTGTTTGAGAATTTCAAATAGACTTTCACGTCCCTGTGAGTAGGCTTTGGTTGTTGAGTGTAGAGTCGCTTATTGGTGTTAATTTATGTACAGCATACCTCTGGTTTTCCATGTCGAGGCGCTTTTCCCATTAGAGAATTCCTCAGCCCCATGATATCGTGTTAATTGAAAAAGATATCTGCAGGCATCAGCTTTCCAGGGTCTAACTAGGGTCAAGTTGAATCTGTGCAGTTATCCACCATCATTATCTTTTATCCTTTAGTTTCGACTTCCCGGGCTTTCTAACTTCCTGATGACTTTGTTCCTCGGGGAGCGAGGATATGACACCGCCACGGGTCAGCTGTGATGGAGTCTGCCAAGGTTGGCCCGTCAGCAGCCTCCACAGTCGTATGCCACGCCGATTATGGTTTTAAATGGAGCGCACTTCCACTGATCCCTTCATAATCATATCTTTCCCGCGCTGAACTGACCATGACCACTTCCCCGTTGTTTTAATTATCACATCACACACACACACACACACACACACACACACACACACACACACACACACACACACACACACACACACACACACACACACACACACACACACACACACACACACACACACACACACACACACACACACACACACACACACACACACACTGCACTGCACTGAAACTTGAGGGGGTCGTCGGTTGAGGAGTCTTATCCATTACGCACGCCGTCCTTGGACCTGGAGCGCCGTTTGCGGTCCAGTCTGCGATGTCAGGCTTCCAATGACGTCAGTGCTCAGTAGGCCTAAATATTTTGCGTGTATGAATACAACTTCATGCCCATATCAAACACAAGCAAGCCATAGCCCTACAGACTCTAATCAATACTGTAGAAGTACTTGAATACATATATTTATTCTTTTTTTTTTTTTTTTACAAAAAAATTAAGCAAGTGCAAACCTGTGGAACAATGTGATGAAGTGAAAATGTTTGTTCATTCAGATGTGTTGATCTGGTGCAATGTGTGATTGATTTATTCAGACATCTGCAATTTCCGTGCAGGTTTGAATCAATTTTAAAACGCTGATCCTTCCTTGTTGATTTGTATCAAAATAAATATATTCTACTATAAACCTTTCATTGTTTTGCCTTGTATTATTTATAAAGGTGTTATTGGTCGAGGTCAGCATGCTGATAAAATGTTAGCGTTTACCATATCATGCCATTTAAACCAATATGATATTGTCACACTTTAATTGCATAGTTATATATGGCTCTTGCTAACATTAAGGTCTAGATTGGGATTTTAGATGAGAAAGAATCGGTGTCGGCGTGCGTTAAAGCGCGCCCCCCTCCGACTCAAATATTGGGGACACCTATCGACGGGGTAGGGAGCGCGCATCTTCTGTGCTCGAATTCACCGAGCAGCACTCACGGTTACCGTGTGCTCCCGGAGATCTGGGCGAGGGGAGCCAGTGGTCAGAACAGAGACGGAGGGGGAGAAAGATGGAGGTTAGGTTTTGTGGGAGACTTCTGTGCTTGGCCGCGTTGTTCACTGTCCTATGTGTCGCGTCTGTCTTCGGGAAACACGTCAAAGGCATCGTCAACACCAAAGAGGTAAGGATTTGTTTCCTCACATTCATCACTGGAAATGCCACCGCCACCACAGACACTTATGATACTGTTGTAGGAACAGGATCCGACTGCATGGTCGCAACGCAGGTCTCCGCGGTGAGGTTTTCAGCCGTCCCTGGTCAAGTTGACTCGGATATTTCGGTGGCTATTTGTGACCGTGTTCACCTATCAAACACAGGCAGCTCTGGGAATTTGCATTCTATCGGTATGCGTGTCGTACGCACCAAATCACCTTCGTTACTCGTTCTCATTTTAGGATGAGCATTGCCAAAACAAACCGCGCCAGAAAAAGACGTACTGTCACGTTGATTCCACACATCTGCATCTCGGTCTTTCTTTCTCCATACGATCAATGGCTGTTTTCCTTATAATTCCGTTTATTCTGAGCCTGGTCGTTACAGGTGTGCGTCAAATGCCTTCATGCGCGCACGGATCGCGTTGTATTATGTACCGCTGTGTCACCCAGTTCCATCAACTCTGACCACTTCACATGTTTCTGATGAGGTCAAGTGTTTATCAAATCCTAACACGCCATCGGGTTGGTGGCGTATATTTTTGTGTTCCCTGTTCGATGTGCCTATCCTTCGCCTACGGAGTGGCTTATGGACTATTGATAGAAGTTGCCTCTGACATTCCTATCCGTCTCCATACTCTTCTTCTCAATTTACGTTGGCAGAAACCCCAGGCCTATAGTTCTCCATAACATGAATGATATTGGATACCTGTTAGGGAGTGTAAACCACTTCTGACAAGGTTATTCGTCGTTTAATGTCCACCTAACTTTCGTGCCTTTTTTTTTAGGCCACACCAATTATTTATTTATTTAAGCATCCATTATAATTTGCTGCACAGAAGGTTGTTAATGTGCAGTGCATGGAAAATAGAAGTTCAAATTGGAGCCTCATCATAGGCTAAATCTGATAAACCAGTCTGGGAGAGTCAATGCCCTTTAACCCTCCAGTAGTTATACTGCTGTGCCAAGCAGAGACACTGACACGGTCGAAGAGAGAATTTATTTACTATCCTTGGTTCTCCTGGAACAAAAAAAAAGGATCAATAGAAATTAAATGTGCATTGAAAAAAAACCACTAAAACTGTCTTTTAAATGCTGGATCGATACTTTGGCATGTCAGTGAAATTGGCTCCATTTACTTGTACTGTAGAACTAGCTGCTGCCAGCCCTGCAGTATGAGACTGCTTGTATTTGCAAAAGAAAACACAAACTGTATCCTTATTACAGCAGCATATAATGGACAGTTAGTGGAAACAAGGTACAGAGGTCCCCATCGGCCACGCTCTACCTGCAGGCATCCTTGAGCAAGATGCTCGATCCCCATAGACCTGGCGCCTAATGACCTGTGTCTGGGAATGGGGTGCTAATGGTGTTTCTCAAAGTTATAAATTATTCTGAAACATTCAATGAGGTAGTTTCCAACATATTTTGTTGGGAGAAAATGCTGGTCTCACAGGTCTACAAGAAGGAAACGTTGGGCATTTGTGCGGATAACCAGCAGCAGCTGGGTTCGAGTTCGATTGAATCTGCTGTGTTGTGTTATTACACGCACACACACACACACACACACACACACACACACACACACACACACACACACACACACACACACACACAGGAGGAGGAGAAGGTCAGGAGATCAGTCAATCCATAAGCTTTCAAACAAACATATCCTATATTGACTATTCCTGTTGACACTCGCATCATTAAAGTCAGCATCTTAAACAGTCACAGAAGCGGTTGTGATATCGTTCACACTAAAATAGGGGGCACTCTATCAGAGCTAGTGTTGAATTACCCTTGGACCAACTGGCAGCTTCCTACAGGCTCCACTGAGCACCTTATTGGCCTGCTGAAGCCTGGATGGCTCGTTTGATATTATCATCTCTCCTTTGATGTCATACAGTCATCTGTCTCTCGGTAGCTGCACCCCATCACACAGGAGGCCCTGGGAAGACTCGCACCGCTGTTTTGGTTTATTGGATAACCGGGAGCTGAGGAAGGGGGAGGGGGAGCCGTTTGATTGGCTGTGAACTTTGAAAAACCAATCTCCAGAAATGTTATGTTCGAATGAAAATTCAGTTTTCCCAGGTGAGGATGAGTAGAAGGAAAGAAGATGGAGAGATAGATGGATGGAGAGAGAGACAGATCGATAGGTACGTACTTTGATACATCAAGAGAGATATAAATAGAGAGAGAGAGATAGTTAGATAGATTGTTTTAACACATCATCAGTCTTTCCTGTGCCAATCTTGCCCCAAGGTCAAGCAGTCTCTCCCTCTATCTCCCTCCATCTCTCTCTCCCTCTCATTCTTTCAATTTATTCCAAAAGATACTGACTCAAGCACAGCTGCTGAAATATGGAAGTTATTAGTGCAAGTCCAGGCGAGCGAAGGGGTTGCCATTGCCAAAGAGCTCACGATGAACCGGTTGGAAGAAGTTCTCCAGTAACTGACACAGAGCCCAACACGATCTGCCCTCAACACCAACAGGTGTGTGGTGCCATTCCCAGGCAGAGCTGTTAGGCATGTGGATGGTGTTCTGGCGGAGACGCACACACCGTTAGGCCGTCGGCATCCCAGCAGGGAACAACAACTGTTGTTAAAACAGCTCATTGTGGAGCAAAAGCAGAATAAAAAGACAAAACAGATATAAAAAATGCATGAAAAAAAAGAAGCAGCTGGTTTGAGTCCAGCTGGAGAAGGTCATGGCAAGACTGTTCCAGACGAGGACGGACAGAGAGATGTGTGCGTGTGTGTGTGTATATGTATATATGTGAATATATGAATCTGCAGTATATTTATATTTTAATACGATTTTATGATCCTCGTGCATGGCTCGGTGTCGTCTCTCTCTCTTTCCTCTCAACCCCTCACCCCCTCTCTCTCTCCACCTCTCTCTCTAGTATCCACCTCTCTCTCCCCTTTCCTCCCTACCCTGAGGTTAAACCTTCCTCCAGAATTCCACTGACTGACTGGGTCAGGCCAAGCGATTCGTCTGCTGAAACAGTGGTGTTTTCTGAATTCTTTATCTTGGAAGTGAATCGACGTTGCAGGAGTTGTGGTGAAACTTTATTTGTTGATGTAAAATCTATTTATGAGATTGATCCTCGTGTGTGTGTGTGTTCATTTTTGGTGTCAGCTGTGTGTGTGTGGGAGCAGTAGAACCTGAGGAATAGAAACAGTGGCTGGAGGTGTCTGACTTTATCCCCCTGTAGTCCTCTTGTTTCCCATGGCCACTGCATTGTGAGTCAGAGTCATTCAACCACCTCTCTGTGCACGTGTGTGTGTGTGTGTGTGTGTGTGTGTGTGTGTGTGTGTGTGTGTGTGTGTGTGTGTGTGTGTGTGTGTGTGTGGTTATCTGTATGTGCACGGACACCCCATTAATCAAGAGCTATGCCTCAATGCAGTATCGGGCAAGTAAAGCTATTTACTCCCCCCCCCACTCTCCCCATATCTCTCTTTACCATCACTCTCTGTATCTCTCCCTCTCTCTCTCTCTCTCTCTCTTTTCCTCCCCCAATCTCTTACTCTCTCTCCCCTTTACATCCAATTCACTCTGTCCCCCCTCCCTCTGTCTCGGATTGTCCTTTCCTCTGTTTTCTGTCTGTTTTCCTCGTTCTCTTTGGATTTCTGTTTGCTTGCTAAGCCTCATTAACAATTAATTACCAATCAGCTAGTCAAGTCACCCCTACACCGCTGGGCTGCTCAATGATTCATTAGCCAGGGTTACACAACAGTATGGCCACAGCACATGCATCCGGCATGCATGCATGCACGAACACACACACATAAACACACACACACCGATACTTACTTTACAACTGGACATAAGGTATCACACACACACACACAGACACTGACACACACACACACACATACACGTACACGTACACATACCCCCACACCCCCCATATCACGTAGTAGAGGTAAGCAGGTGTAGCTGTAAAAGTTCATGACATTAGGTGAATAACTTGGCTCATGCCTTCACTTGGCTCCAAGCTAGCTTACATCATATAGACGATACCTGTGTGCTTCTCTGACCTTGTTTGCCTTGTTATGGCAATCGATTGGAAACAGGCATTTTATAATTGTTAAATTGATGAAATAAAAATACAAAATATTTACTGGTTATGGCATATAATTATATCTATACATGTCTATTTCAGATCATAATGAAATTCATATTTTATTCTTGGCTGCTTGTCAGAGGAGGCAGGCTGTTGAATTATATTTATGACTTTTTAAAGACAACTAAATGAACAACGTGATCAAGAATGCCTACACTCTAATGCCATCATGGATACATGTCATTTTCTATACTGTGAGCAGGGTATTATTATCTCTATTATCTATTATCTCAAGTGTCAATTGTCCTTTTGTGCAATGCAAAGTGATTATTGTCGGCAAGAGCCTTGACTAATTATCAATAATTAACAGATTAATAATGGAAGACACATTTTGCACATCAATGTGTTGTTCAAGGCATTTGTTTATTCATGTTTATAAATTAACAACCGTTTATGTAAGTACATATAATTATTCATTGTCTTATTTAATAGTCCTCATCTTTAAAAAAAAATATATCCCACACCCTCTATTATAGGTTCCATTAATAATAATAAACACTGTAATAACTCATAT
>NC_082392.1:9836059-9839084 GCF_031168955.1 Gadus macrocephalus
TATTTCTGGCTGTCCTGCCCGGCCCTTCCTTTTCCCATTACAATTGAGTTTTAACTCAAGGTTTTATTTGATTACATCACCCATTTTCCCTCCTTCATTCACTTAATTCTCCTCTCTCTCTCCCTCCATCTCCGTCTTCCTCTCTCCCTCTCTCCCACGGCCTGCCTATGAGATAGTGCTTCTCAAACCACGAGTACGACGGCAGGATCACATTAATAATTGCTCTAATAATTATTGAGCGGATTACATGGTGCAGATAGACGGGAGAATGCTCTGCGCTATCATTTAATTAGCCATGCACTATCTCTAACACTGTCCCTTCTGGCTGTGACTCTGTGACACACTCACAGCCCTCTGCTGAGCCCTCACATCGGTCCTAACCTTTTCTCCTCCCGTATACTCACATAACTTGTATTGATGAACTGTATTGGTATTCTGATAATCTGTTGTCATCCCTTGTTTGTATTTTAGTTCCTTGAAGGCCAGAGTATATCTTGTTATGGTGTACACCCTTCTGGTCCTGTAGGTCCATGTTGAAGGACTTAGTATTCCCCCTGCCCCTCTCTCCCTCTCTCTTTATCTCTGTGTCTCTCTGCGTCTGTGTCTTCTGCAGGGCGAGGGCCTACAGCTGGAGTATGAGATGAATCTAACCAACGGACAGTCCTTCTGGACCAAGCATTTCTCCGCGGATGAGTTTGGTAAAGAGCGATTAGACAGGACCGAGTGAGAGTCAACAGAGAGGACGAGGGAAAGAGAAACATAGAGAGAGGACAAGAGAGAGAGAGACATACAGTGAGGACGAGAGAGAGAGAGAGAGAGAGACATACAGAGAGGACGAGAGAGAGAGAGAGAGAGAGAGAGAGAGACATACAGAGAGGACGAGAGAGAGAGAGAGAGAGAGAGAGAGAGAGAGAGACATACAGAGAGGACGAGAGAGAGAGAGAGAGAGAGAGAGAGACGTACAGAGAGGACGACAGAGAGAGAGAGAGAGAGAGAGACATACAGTGAGGACGAGAGAGAGAGAGAGAGAGAGACATACAGAGAGGACGAGAGAGAGAGAGAGAGAGAGAGAGAGAGAGACATACAGAGAGGACGAGCGAGAGAGAGAGACAGAGAGAGAGAGAGAGAGAGAGACATACAGAGAGGACGAGAGAGAGAGACTTACAGAGAGGATGAGCCCAGAGAGAGAGAAAGGGAGAGAGATTATGGAAGGTATCGCTGATGGCACAAGCCAACACCATTTAGCACGGCCAATAAAGCACACTGAACTGAACAAATTAAAATAATGAAGGGATGGCTGGATGAATTAATGATGATGGATGAACTGAGATGAAAGGATGAGAAGCGAAGACGCCGCCTGTCTAGCTGTGTTTTTTCCTGCATCATCTACGTATGATTCCCCCCCCCCATCTCTCCTTCTCTTGCTTTTCTTACTCTCTGTCTCTCCTTCTCTCTCTCGCTTGGGTTTGCTGTCTCTGCCTCAACTAATAAATTGTGGTTCCCTCTCGCCTCAACCAATTTTTTCCTCTTAATTCCCCCTCTCTCCTTTCTTCCCCTCTCTGTTTATATCCTCTCTCTCACTCTCTGTCTGTCTCTATGTGTTCCTCCACCAACAAGTTATTGCCTCTGTTTCCCCACTTATGGTCTGCAATCTCTGGTCCACACCCCCCCCCCCCCCCCCCCCCGCCTCTCTCCCTCTGTCATGCCATCTCTCCATCGCAGGGATCCTGGAACGGACATCACTTTCCTGGTTATCTTCTCCCTGGTGTTCCTCCTGTCCTGCTACTTTGCCTGTAAGTAACTCCCTCGCTCCCTCCCCCCGTCCCTCGCTCCCTCCCCCGTCCCTCCCTCCCTCCCCCCGTCCCTCGCTCCCCTCCCCCCGTCCCTCCCTCCCTCCCCCGTCCCTCCCTCCCTCCCCCCGTCCCTCGCTCCCTCCCATTAACCCCCCATGTCCTCTCATCTTCCTACATCTCTCCCTTCCTCTCCCTCGCTCTCTCCCTCCCTCTCTTTCTCTCTCTGCTATGCTCCCTCCCTTCCCCCCTGTCCCCCCAAACACACACACACACACACACTCTGGCTCTCTCTTGTGATTTCCACGAGGAGACCAATTTAGGTTCTCTATATTTATATATTTCCGTGCCGGTGCGAGCCAGCTATTGCAGGCCTCGCATGCCTTGAATTCTAACATCGCCGGATGTTTTTCACGCAAGGGTAAGGAGCACTCTATCTCCTCCGCTGTTGCTGGTCCTGAGGCTGGATAAAGGGGGCGTGAACCTCCTCCTCCCGAGGGGGGGGGGGGGGGGGGGGGGGGCTTGGTTCCTGGGTGGGTAGGGGTGTCCATCACACTGGCAAACTGGGCTTCATTAAGTGCCAGGCAAACATTTTTTATTTAAGGATATCTAACCACTTTATAATACCACTTTGAAGCAGTGGTAATGTCAGGTCATTATAAAAACAAATATTCTGCTGTTAATTGTTATGATGAGAAAATGTCAGTTCTTCTGTTGTTTTTTGTGATTTATTCAATTAATTGGAGAACATTTTGAGGGCTGGCATGCTAAAAAAAGTAGCATTATTCAAATTTCGGTACAGTATCTCATATTACATAAAACTGTAAATTCAGTCAAAAGTAAAAGTTGAATCCATAAGAGGATATATGCCAGCTGCATAAATAGCACTTTTCCTCAAACAGCACAAATGACTTAAATACACATTAATCTAGTGTTCCCCCCGGGGGGCTGGAGAGAAGAAAAGGAAAGAGTGTTTACGATTTCAAACGAACGCGTCTACAGTGGTTTCCCCCTATGGATGTAAATCAAACTGCTATACCTTCAATCTATCCCCACCGAGCTCCTTGTTCTTTCATTTCCTTCCATCTCCCCCCTCCCCCCCCAACACACACACTCACTCTCCATCTCTCCATCTCTCCATCCCTCCATCTCCTCACCATCTGCTTCACCATATCTCCATACCTTTTATGTCCCTCTACTCCTCCCCTTCTCCCTCTCACCCCCTGCTGCCTCCC
>NC_082392.1:9839184-9886684 GCF_031168955.1 Gadus macrocephalus
ATTTGCTAATATTAATAGTTGTATGATATAAATATACATGTTTTGTTTTCCCCCCCTTCAATTAAGCAATGACATAAAATATAAGTATTAGTAGACAAACTGTGAAAATAGCAACTGAAATGTACATTTTGTTTGTCCTGCATGGAGCACTTTACTGTTCCTGGTCTCATTCCGGCTAGTTGTGATCGTGTCACCGAGGAGACTAATCTGCATTCACACAGCACCCATTCGTAATGCCATTGGTTTGAACATAACACCTGTACATATACACCTAAAATGTCTGTTCATTTTAGAGAATGGGAAATATAATGTTATGTATAGAAGAATTCTGTAGAAATCGATCGAAGAGCAATGTGAAAGACATGTGTCTTTGAAGAAACTGAATTTCCACTTTCAGTATATGAAAACACTCAATTAAAAAGTACAAACATACCGTCAATAGGATACAAAGGCAAACTGTATTCTAATTTATTTCCTCTCTAACATGCATTGGTTTAGCCATTGCTTATTTCAAAAACAAAAACAGGTTATCTGGTATTTGATTAATCTAATCTAATCTGAACTGGAATCCTCCTCTACAGTTTTATCAACGTTTATCTTGCTATAACGTCAAGAGTGTCTTAGAATGTTAAAACTGTGTTGTGTTATTCGTAAGAGTATGGTAAAAGATATAAAAGTGTATGTGAACACTGAATATTGGACAAAGCCCTATAGTGGTTTCCTGGTTGTGTGGGATATCATCATATTTGGCATGACTGCCATTCATTTCCTCTTGCTTGTGGTTGTGTTTACCATGACGAAGAAATAGGTGACTGGGGAATGGACGCCTTGAGAAATGGTTCCAAAAGGCTGAGGCTACTGCTTCAACACATGTGTTAACGGTGTACAAGTACATGCACGCACATGCAGGGTGAAGGATGAGTAGGGCCTGTGTATGCATGACGGAGACCAGCACAGCGGCTCTGAGTAAATGGGTTATGAGCACATCAATGAAGCACTCTTCATATTCATTTTAATGGTGTCATGAGAATTCTATATATGCTGTACATACACATTTTTGGCAAACTAATAAAGACAATGTTGGTTTTATTAGACACCTTTGTCGGATGTGGCTTGTGTCTGAATGTTTGTGATACATTATCAATATGAATTTGTCCAATCCGATACGTTTTTTATCTGTAAATTCGTATTCAGTCTACTCCTATACTAACCGTTAAGACTTCATTAAAATGAAACTCATTTAGCCTTAGGTTAATTTCACAACTGGCCAAAAAACAGTCCCCTAAGCATAATCACTAATAGGAATCCATCACACTGTTATACTGGCTAGCACTTACAGAGAGTTGCATTAAATAGATTTCCCAAAGTGCATTAACCATGAGATGTATTTGTTGTTAAAACTGCAACTCTCTTTTTGTTAAATATAGTTTTTAGATGTTGTCTTAGCCCTAGATGTAGTTTTAAATACAACTAGATGGAACTTTAATAATCCCAAATGTTGGTGTCATGTAAATTTGGCAGAATGTACAGGACAGTAATTTAAATCTATAGAAAATACAGCAACTTCAAGTGAGAGTAAAAACTCATACAATGAAAATGCAGAAGACTGGCCTATATTTGTTTACAAAATGAGGAGCAATGTAAAATAATAATGCATCATTACAGATTAATATTCTACACTATTAACCGTATATATTGTGTATATATATGTGTGTGTGTGTGTGTGTGTGTGTGTGTGTGTGTGTGTGTGTGTGTGTGTGTGTGTGTGTGTGTGTGTGTGTGTGTGTGTGTGTGTGTGTGTGTGTGTGTGTGTGTGTGTGTGTGTGTGTGTGTGTGTGAAAGTATGCTAAATTATTGAACATAATAAATATATTCTAATAGAGAGTAAATGATTGTGATGCATATTGAAGAATGAGTGTCAAAGTCCAAAGCGGAACTTTGTTTGTTTTCCAGGAACAAGTCGGACATTTCAAACAGTGCACCCGTTGCGCATGTCCGCTTTCGACCCCGGAATCTTGCCCTGACTTTATTAGGGGTCGTTTTAGCAACACAGATTATTATTATACTAAGATATAATATATACGTTTCAGGTAAAGCTCCCATAGTTGTCTTTTGTGTTGTGCCTCCTTGTAGGCTGTCCAAACGAACAACATGCGTCTCACGTTGCAGTTGTTAATATCTCATGGGCGAGTTGCGCGGAGAATCGGTCTCGGACCCGAGTCCAGAATCAACATACTGAGGAACATTCTGACTGGACTGGTCCGCCACGAGAGGATAGAGACCACCACGGGACGGGCTGATGAAGTCCGATTCTATGCGGAAAAGGTAAGACATTGCTGCTGTATACGAGTTGTTTTACCTTCATCTGTGTGACAGGCTACCTGGACTACGATAGGAAAACTATTGTTGTCTGTGTATTACTCAGACAATTAGCCATTTCTATGGTTTACTATTCTTCTCTGTGGGTCCCTGAAATTCTTTATTTGGTGCCCCAAATTGGTGTTATGTATTTTTTATAATTAATTTCAATTATTTGCATGTCATTAATGGGATGGTAAGCTATATGGGTTAGGCGTCTTGGTCAGGGATGCATACAGGAAGACTGCAGAGATTTGGATTTTTAGGTTTGGTTTGGAGTCAAACATCCATCTCCAGACTATCCTGCATAGTTGGCTATGCAGTCTAGGGTTATAGTAGAGTGTATGCTGTCGGGAAATTGTAAAGATAATGGTTCGAGTATAAAGTATAAAGTTGCAATAGTTTCACATTGTTGAGAAGATCATTTGGATTTTAACTAGTTCCTCCCTGTATCTTAACCTTTTGTTCTTAATGTATCTTTGTGTCCTAGTTGATCGACTACGCTAAAAAAGGAGACACAGATGAGAAAGCAATGAAAATGGCCAGTTTCTGGCTAACGGTATGTAGATCGAAAATATCAGTAATATAATACTAAGTTACATGTATTGTGTACCCTTACTTGTTGTCTCTCTAACTCACTAACTTTCTCACTCATCCAGGAGAAGGATCTGGTCCCTAAGCTGTTCAAGGTCCTCGCTCCCAGGTTTGAGACCCAGTCAAAGGACTACACCCGCATGGCACGTCTCCCTGCCAGGATGAACTTGGATCGAGCCAAGATGGCTGTCCTGGAGTACAAAGGAAACCCCTACCCTCCTCTGAGTCCCATCAGAAAGGAGAATGAACTGACCCTCATCAACCAGCTGCTCAAAGCATACAGGGAAGAGAGGTCACAGCTGTTTGCAGCCAAAACCTAAGACCTTAACGCCCCCCAACGTACCTGCCATTAATATTCAGGATCAGAGCTAACTCCGCTGAAGTTCCATGAGGTTGTCGGTTTTCTGGTCTGATTTAGTAAACCTGGGAGGACTTTCTGCTCGTTCCATAATTTACACAGATGCTACCGGGGCCACTGAAGCTGGGACATGACTATATTTGTCATTTCAATTACCAAACCTTTACATGTGTTCAAATAAACGTTTGTATTTAATTATTAATACTGTTATAATTTTATCATTGTTCTGACTTACCGGTGTCGACTTTACGCATAAGAATATTGTTGCATAAGTCCAAAGAAAACCCCATATGTTAACCTTTTTATATGAACATTTATTATTAACGGATAAATTGTCTTCGAACGGTTGGTTTTGTAAAGCAGGTGTAAGTCCTAGTAGGTGGCCATGGTGGACTGCAGCCAGTCGGTAAAGATGCACGTCTATGTAGGGAGAAAAGTCAACTCTATGAGTGAGAAAAGCACAGGAATATGTATCTTTTTAAGTCTTATCCTATAGTAATCTCTGAAAGGATTAGGCTAGGTGTTTCTACCTTGGCATAGACTCCAGGGTGGTTCTTCTCAGCACAGCCGAAGCCCCAGGACACCACCCCTTGCAGCTCACCATCACACACCACTGGGCCGCCAGAGTCCCCCTGAGCGCAGCAGGGACAGCACAGGTTCAGAAAAAGATAGCCTGGTTGGTGGTGGATAAGCTCATATTGGGAAAAGTATTTTTTATATCTTCAGGAAGGTTACTGAACGCTGGAGTCACATAACATTTAGATCAATAGCACCATTTTGACATTCAATTGAAACTGCCAATCTAAGTTGTCTAATATGTAGACAAAAAAACTTTACTTTGTGATGAAGCAATGCATTAAATAAAATATAAACATACAGGCAGCTCCGACCAAAGATATGTCTATTGTTGTCTAAATGTCAAAAAAATTGCATATCAGTCTGGAACTTCTGAAATCCAAGGGGCGTTATCAACTGAAACCAACCAATATGAAGCAATTGAATAGACTTACCACATATCAGCAATTAAACGTGTGACACATCAGGGGGAGCCATCTTGGTTATTAATGAAATTGCCTCAACAGAGCCTCTGATCAGAGGCACATCGAACCTATTGGCCTAACCCGAGCCAGGCCTGCCGGAAATCGATCTGACCGGGAGGGGGGCTAAACGCATATTCCGGAGCAAATAGAACATGGTTTTGTGTAGCCTGGTTGCCAGGCTACAAAACACCCACTCAAACAAAACTGTGAATCACCTGGCAGGAGTCCTTGCCCCCCTCCACGTATCCGGCACAGAACATGGCGTCGGTGAGCATGCTGGGGTAGGAGTTGTCACAGACCTCCCTGGAGAGGATGGGGACATTCACACACTGCAGACGGTTGCTGTCGGCCGCTGTAGCACAAAAACAAAGCAATAACTATGTAGTTAAAAAAGTGTCACTACTGCAATCAATAATACAGGTCAGTATAGTGAAAAGCCACGCGAAAAGGCTCTTTAGTTTAATCCCTAGTGTCTGCAACACAGTGGGTGCAGCCCGCTCTGGTGTTCAAAGCTACTTTGTTCAACCTCCAATGTCCTAAATAGTGCAGTGTACCCACCAGAGTCCATGGTGACCCCCCACCCTGACACGGTGCACATGGTCCCAGCCGGGGCACAGCTGGTGGGCAGGGCCACAGCCTGGACGTACTGGTTGAGGGTAGCGGGTTGGCTGAGCTTGATCAGCATGATGTCGTTGTTGACCAGCCAGGACTCGTAGTTTGGGTGAGGGATCACGAGGGACGCGGAGATGATCTGCTCGTTGCCGTCCATGAACCAACGGTTGTGGTCCCCGAGGACGATGTCCATTTTGCTGTTGTGGTGGAAAGACAAAGAACATGACGGGAGCAAGTAACTGAATCTGCATCAGATTCTGTTGGTAATGTCTGGAGCTTTGGTTGAACATTCCTTCCATACTTTCCCAACCTGCAAAATGTTTAAATATTTTTTAATTACCATATGCATAATTCTGTATGAATTCCAAAATCGAGTGCTGAAATGGTAATGATGTAAGTGACTCACGACTTGAAGCAGTGAGCAGCAGAGACAACCCACTCCTGGTTGACCAGGGAGCCTCCGCAGAAGTGGTATCCAGAGTTCAGAGACACCTGATGGGGCTGGGAGTGTGGAACACACTCCTTTCCTCCCACAATCTTATCATCTTCGGTGGCAACTACGAATACAGAAATGATTGAAAAAATCTGCCACATCCAAGCCCTGGATTGGGAAGTAAAGGCTGCATTGGTCCATTAGGTGGAGACACATTTTGCAGAGGTTGCCAAATTTGCGGTACTCAAGTCAATACTGGGCAGGATTTCATAAAGAAGTGGAAGTAGGGATACAGCTTTTAGTTGCACACACTTTTTCCAATATTGCACATTTATCTCAAAGAAGAACACTTGTGTGCCAAAAAGTCTTTCAGCGCCGAAGGTTGATTCTATCCACAAAAAGTCTTAAATCAAGGCTAAAGATGAACAAAGTAAACTTGGCAAGAGGAACATTTTCTATATAATAAGAGATATGGAATTTGAACAATGTATTGGAATTAAGTTGCCGTCCTAGATATGTACTAGATACCAGCCAAGTAGCATATATTAGTTAGTACTGTACAGAGACTCACAGGCAGCTCCCAAGAGCAGAACAAACACCAGAGACCTCATGTCTGGAAGATGAAGATTAAGATGGGAGGAGGAGGATTTGGCAAAACCTATTTATGGAATGTTCACCCCCTGCCAACCGCTATGACACACCCCTGATTATGTTTTGTCAAATCAAGACCAAGGGCAATATTGATGTGATTGGGAATCAATCAGAAATGACCTTAAAACAAACTGATTGTGACCTGAAATCAAGGGTTTCATTACAGGTAGCAGTAGTTCTTTGTTATTTATGCAGTATCGTGTGCTTCATGGTGTCATATTGAGGCAGAGGGCAGTAGGCCTCGTGTGGCATGTGCTGTAATCTACATTGGGACTTGGACCTTGGCTCTCACACAGGTGGATGCTTTCTCACTGTCTGGAAACATACAGCATGTGGCTTTATTTGAGCCAGATAAAGCGTACATTTTTCTATGTGTAATCAATGTATAGTCATTTCTGATATGGTTTTGGTGTATCCTACATTGTAATTCTAATATCTATATTTGATTAATTCTGATGGCTGTAGCTTACCTAAAATACAAATTATAGCATGACTACTAGTCAAAACACTTTCCTGTGTTTCATGCCATTTAATGGGACGACATATGTGGAACATTGACATGTTTCTCCCGTAATATAAACTCTTATAATTGCAATGAACAATTGCACGGTTGACACATCCTAACATTTTTCATTCCCTGCATATTGTTTACATTTTAGGATACATGATTTAGGATATTTTATGGAATTATAGCAGTGCAGCCCTTTCCTGCATTTTACATTCTCCTTTCACTTATTTGCACACATTTGCACACCTCAATAAATTCATGGTGATAAGATGCCAATGATGATCATCGTAATTGTTAACATTATTATAGTGTTAAATTTTGTCTGCTGCTCAATGTTTCAAAATCCTGGATAGCTTCAGTGATTGACAGAATAAATATAGGTCATATATAAGTCATTTTGAGCAAGATTATGATGTTATTTTTGAATATCTAATAAATGTTAAAGGTATCAAATGTAACATTTCCCATTCAAATATCAAAAAAACAACTAGACCATTGTTATTTATTTTGTTGAGTAGTGTACTAACATTATCCCAAATATTTCCAACAATGTTCAAATCCGGTGATATCCGGGGAAATTCTCAAGGTCACGGTCCGTTACATAAGGTGAGGATGCTGTCAATGGTGTCCTATCCCCTTAACCCTCACATTGCCCTGGAAACCTGTAATCCAGTAGAGACAAGTTTTTTTATTGATATGATAATTCAATATCAATCTAGCTTACTACAATGTGCTTTCATTAGTTGTTCATCTCAGCCACCATCTAATGCAGTGTTTCCCATACAAGGGTCCTAGAAGTGAAACCCTTTTGGTCCCGGACGTCAAAATCAACCGCTGGCCAGACGAAGCTCCACACATCTTCATCAAAACCGTGGCATTATACTTCAGGTGTCCTAGAACCCTCTCTAAGACGCTTAAATAGCCAGTGAAGATGAGCACGCTCCATTCTTTGGCCTAAAGATCCTATGTATTTAGAGGATGGTATTCCAGGTTCAAAAACTGTTTTAATCTTGTGTAAAATAGTGTCACTAATGGCAGTTCAGATGGGGGGGGGATATTATTGGTGGGTGTGCATTCTTTCTATGTTTTGGAGACTGTTTTTTCAGGTTGTTTCCCTGTTTGATAAAAAAGTCACTATTTCAGATATTTGATATCCAAAACGAAACTATTGCGATACAACTGCACATCATTATGTACTCAAAAGCAACCTTCATTCCTGTACAGCAGTGCAAATAAACATTGGCTTGTAGCGCCGACTGCAGCCAAGATAAAAGATAAATACTTATAACAGATGGCGATACTTATAGGTCTATGGATGTAGTTTCAGAACTATGGAGCAAATAGTCGTTTCAGAAAATGGCGCTGAATTCCAAAACAAAACATACAGGCCACAACGTGTTCAAGCTGATAAGAAGCGGACAACATTAGACATATTTGCAGTAGTATGATAAAGCAGTTCATAATCTAATTTTTTTAAATACATATACAAAACAAAAACCTACATATTTCTAAAGGCCGAAGAGGCTGCTCAATTGTTTTATCTAATTCCTGGTATCTGATTTTCCACCTTCTGAATATGAAGTCAAACTTCCGCTTGAAAAATACGAACAAACACAACCGAACTGATGAAGAATGATGAATTTATTAACAAGTATTTATTTCAAATATCAAGCATGGTTTTGGTATAGTAATTGTGTTTTTGAGGTAGAATGGTCTATTATAGATGGATGGAAACACTGTGTGGTCAAACTTAATAGTTTCTCATGGTGTGTTCCAGCCAGTCGCTCAACTGACAAACCTAAAGATGGAGAAAAAAACATGAACAATTTCTGTCGATTTCAATGTGTCAACTTAGCTTTTTATAGACTTGTCAGTTCAAGCCAGGAGTGTCTTGAATGGAGATTAGTATTTGTTTGTATCAATTCGATGTATGCCTCTTACTGGCAAACCTAAAGATCGGGACTAAAACATGAAGAATCCAACCTTCATCATTAACATATCAATTACAAATCTTTTTGTCTTGAGAGTTGAAGTGAGTTCAAGCTCATGAACCAAGACTGGGAGTCAGAATTGTGACTGAGGGACTTACTTTGGCGTAGACTCCAGGATAATCCCTCTCCGCACACCCATAGCCCCAGGACACGACCCCCTGCAGCTCGCCATCACACACCAGCGGCCCCCCGGAGTCTCCCTGCAAGGGGAGCACAGAATCACACATCACTCCTGTCAACATGATCGAATGAAACGCATGGAGGAAGGGTGTCTTGAAAACATGCGATGTAATTCATTTTTGGATATGCAGGGAGCCTTGTGGTCAGTGAGGACAGTACCTGGCAGGAGTCCTTGCCTCCCTCCAGGTAGCCAGCGCAGAACATGGACTGGGTGATCATGCCAGGGTAGGAGTTGTCACAGTCTTCTTCGGAGAGGATGGGCAGGTCCAGACACTGCAGCTTGTCGCTGTCATCGGCTAAACACAACAGAACCGATTGCGGTATTGATGAGGGTGTTGCAATCCCCATGGAAATGTTGTGTTGTAGGAATCCATTTGAGAGATACCTAACTTAACCCCCTCTACTCATTAATGACTACTTTTTTTTGGATCAATAACTAAATTAAATCATAACTACTGTAGATGAACTGAACCTGCCATATCTCAAACCATTAGGATCAGGGATGATTTAAAAATATTTTGCCTGTATGCATAATGTATGTCAATTATGGTGCCCATTGCACTCCTGATCACCCGCGTTCCTTCTCAGGATTTCATAATTGCTATTTGAGGGAGTTTTTTCTTGCCGTCTGGGGGGCTAGGGTTAAGGGGGTGTCATGAAGATATGACCTGTTAGGTCCTTTGAGACTCTACACGCGATTTGGATCCATACAAATACAATTGAATTGAATTGGTTCCCAGAACCTTAAAGAAGCATGAACATCAACTCACCGGAGCTCATGGTGTCTCCCCAGCCAGACACGAGGCACATGGTCCCAGCGGCAGCGCAGGCCGTGGGCAGGGCCACAGGCTGCACGTACTGGTTCAGGGTGGCGGGCGTCCTCAGCTTGATCAGCATGACGTCGTTGTCGATGCTGTAGGAGCTGTAGTTGGGGTGACGGATGACGCGGGAGGACGAGATGAACTGCTCGGTTCCCTCGGTGACCCGGATGTGGTGCTCGCCCAGACGCACCTCTACACGGCTGGAATGAGACAGAGGGAGAGATGAAGAGGGGGAGGTATTTACGGAGGGACACAAGTCATTTGATTAAAAAAATAAATAAATAAATTGATCTCAAAAAACGAACTGGATTTGATGTCGTGATTGCTCTTAGAGTTCTGCTTATACATTTTTTATGTACAGTCAGCTCTATCCTAATGAAATCTAAACCGGTGAATCAGCCTTGTTAGGTTTTGAATACACTCACGATTTGTAGCAGTGAGCAGCAGACACCACCCAGTCCTTGCTGACCAGGGAGCCTCCACAGAAGTGGTAGCCAGAGTTCAGAGACACCTGGTGGGCCTGGGAGTGCTTCTGACACTCATACCCTCCGACGATCTTGTCGTCCTCAATTGCAACTGTTCACATTTGGGACAAAAAGGCTAGAAGATGAGTTTTGAGTTGAGTACAGTATGGAAGAATATCATGAGCATTTGACGTTTGGATACATTCAGTCAGGGTAATATTGTGAGTATTTGACTTACAAGCCACTCCAATGAGCACAGCTAGGATTAGGGATCTCATGGTTACTGTGGATGAGCAAAGCCAAGACCCTTACCCTGGCTTTATAGGACAAGTGTCACCTCTGACCCCCCTACAGACCCTCCCCATGGGCTGAATTCACCAATCATAACCCTCAGAGGAAATTGGTTCGTGCTCTACAAATAATATTGGAAATTCAAAGGGTTTTCAAAACCAATGTAGTCAAAATTTGATTGTTTTTGCCAAGATAATGGTAGCTCACTACTCTTGTGATAATGTTTTATATGAAGACACACAGATAATTAACATGGACCATTTATTCTAGTGACCGAATATCCTTGCTTCAATAAAGAGTCCCAAATCGATAAAATATTGCTTATTTTCAGAATTTCTTTGGTGCATAGATATGGCATGGTTTGATATGGTTATTATGAAGGGTAGAATCTGGGTATTTTTGTATTTTTGTACTGGTTTGAGAACAATAAGTGCATAATGTTTTTAGTGTAAATAACACAGGACGGGGCCTGTAGTTACCAGGTCCATCCTATAACCTGAAGTATCTTACCTTGACCCGGCCAAAAGTGGGCCCCTCGAGTCAGCAGTACAGATGGGTCACTTCACACGGTCACACACTGTCAACACACTGTAAACACTGTCTACTGGCATACCCTGCAATAGACCTTGGAAAATCATGCTTAAAGGTTTTTCTAAGGGTGGATGTTGCTGTACAACTGCAATTATACATAATAATAAACCCCAAACCTTGAAAAAACATTCTTGATTAATGTAAGCAAGTCCGTTATTATTATAATTATGATGATGATGATGATGATGATGATGATGATGATGATGATGATGACTAAACTAGTCTAACGAACACTTTAATTCTACCATGTAAATGTGTTGACACATATTATGGGATTCATTAAAACAAATCATGTTCCCAATTGAATAAAACACCAAGACAACTTACTGTCTCACTTTCATTTATATATTTAAATAAAACAACTCAAGGTGGTTTTTCATCCACCATTTCACAGTTGAGTCCTTAATTGACCCCATGCTGTCTCCATTGGCTTACCTTCGAATAAAGGTTTTGCAGCACCCAGTCCCACACACACACACGCACGCACGCACGCACGCACGCACGCACGCACGCACGCACGCACACACACACACACACACACACACACACACACACACACACACACACACACACACACACACACACACACACACACACACACACACACACACACACACATACACACAGATACACATGCATACATGCAAAATTAAAGAGAACTTGAGTGTAATCTCATAGCGAGTCTGACATTTTGATAATTAGAAAATAGGAAATGCTAATTATCTTATCACTTGGGAATAATCCTCAAATTTGAACTGCATACAAATACAACCCAGTCCTCGGCAGTTACCGACGGTATAAGAAATTATTAAAATATGAGTTGAACAATTCTTTAAAAAAAGTGCACTGAGTTCAAGCCTCTGAAATAGTTTAAAAAACATTTGCCTTATTATTATTATTATTATTATTATTATTATTATTATTATTATTATTATTATTATTATTATTATTATTATTATTATTATTATTATTATTATTATTATCATACCTCTGCTTCAACAAATCTTAAATTATCTTAAGCTATTTTCCTGACCTTTACGTTGGAATATTCTTAACTTCTTCAATAGGGATTTTGACAGAACGTAAAGTGCAGCAGTGTAAAATATATAATAGCATATTGCACCGTCAAACACTTTTTTCATTACTGAAAGTCTCTCTATTACTAGTTTCTTGGCACGTATAAAAGAGTTAGCCTTGAGTTGAGGGTTCATAATATATCTCTGTTAGAAACAGAGGTTTTTAGATTAGAAATTCACCAACTGGCCGGGCTGGCCCCTTCACATCCGGCTGCATGACAGCTAGAGCAATAGTCCCGAATATCTTGATATATTTTATTGGGTGCTGTGTTTGGTTATTTCCTGACCAATCAGACATCATCAGTGCCGCTCTATCAATGGTCATAAATCAACTTTCGGCTCCTTATTGATTGTTGAGCAATCATGAGGTCCCTGGTCTTCCTTCTGCTCATTGGAGTGGCCTGCAGATTATGAAATATTGAAATGGCAATTTTCTTTTCATTGATTTTACCACTTCACTGCATCATTCACATTTTCACTGCCCATTTCAGCGAAACACAACGTCTCTGTCCTGCGTCGGTTTTCAGCCACCACAGTGGATGACTGGATCGTGGTAGGGTCCAGTCACACCAGGTGTCTCTGAACATCTGATACCACTTCTGAGAATCCTCCCTGGTCAACCCAGACTTGGTGGTTTCTGCTGCTCACTGCTACCTGTTGTGAGCAACCCCCCTCCCAGCACACACATACATACACACACACACTCCACATTTCAGTTTGTATCCTTGTAAGGTGTGTGAAACCATCAATTTCACATGTTGGGGATCTATTGATTCTAAGCCCCCTCGTTGCTCTCCTGCGGCCGCTTCCAGGGGACGGAGGTAACTGAGCAGTTCATCTCCTCCTCCTTTGTCCATCACCCCGGCACTGACCCCCGAGGTGATGGGCAGCGGTGTCATGCTGGTCACGCTGAGCCAGCCCGCCACCCTGAACCAGTAGGTGCAGCCCGGGGCCTTGTGCCCACCATGGCCGCTCTCCCGCTGGGACCGTGTGTGCCGTGTTTTGCCGGGGGAACACCATGACACCGTCATGTCACCTTCAATGTGTGACTCCGTAAACACACGCCGACCGACTATTCAGACCTTTCTTGCTGTACAGTGACTGACGTGGACATGCCCCAGTGTCTGGACCTGCCCATCCTTATCCGACCTGGACGGGAAGAACTCCTGCCCTGGCATGAGCACCAACACTGTGTTGTGCCCGGGGGTCCTGGAGGGAGGCGGGTACTCCTGCCAGCTAATCCTCTGAATGCCACCCAGAAACACCAACAAAGAAACCAACAGGTCCTGCTTCAAAGCCATGGAGGGCAGATTATGTTTATCAGGTAAGGGATGACTATGTGTTAGGGTCAGTTTCAATGATAAGCCAAGGCCCATATACACACACACACACCAGCGCCCACAAGCATTGCATGTGTGACATGGTGTACATGGAAAACAAATCGCAGACACAAGAGCTAAAAGCTTCTGGTCTTCTAAATGACTTGTAATAGCAGAGTAAAGTGCAGCGCTCTTTCTGCTCCATGCACAGCAGCGCTATTTCCATTGTTTTCTTCATAAACAAACACCATGCTCTTTTATACTTACGCAAATGGATTGAAGAGGATGAATCAGTCTCGTCTCCCCTGTGGCTGTTGAAGGCCTGATTTAATTCAAACAAATGACACCACTGACGTTCATAGATATTATCTGTTGGGCTCTTGGGAGCCTGCCGGCCCCGGGATGTGACCGATGAGCCACAGAGGACGGTGTCCTGGGGCTGTGGATGTGCTGAGAAGGACCACCCTGGTGTCCACGCCGGGGTAAACGCTGTGACGCGGCAAGACTGTTGAAGAGGGTCCCTTGGAATTTTAAACTGTCAGAACATGGATCAGAGGTTCTTTGAGTTCCTTGGGAGCGGCAATGTGTTTCAGTGGCCAGCATGGCCAGCTATTAATGGGTCAAGACATTAAAATCTGTTCTGCGGTCCACAACCACATATTTCAGGTCTAATGCAAATGGGGTGTTTTATTTTCTGCTTTACGTTTTTTTATGTATTCATAAATTCACCAAAAATGGAAACAATCATTGCCCCTGCTGTTAGATTATTCAGCTGTATTATTTACAAATGAAAATTATGTCTTTACTCATTAAACTGATGAAATGTTCAATATTATTGTCAAGATTTGCATAATTAGTTCAAGAATCGATTATCTAACATGATCAAATCGAGGTGGCATCCGTCAGAGATAAGATGGACTTGTAGTATTGAACAATTAAATATATATCCTATAGTATAGAATATTCAAATATATACACACCCTGACACGCACACACACACACACACACACACACACACACACACACACACACACACACACACACACACACACACACACACACACACACACACACACACACAAACACATACTGAAGGAACTCCGAGATAAGATAGCAGTATTCTGCATAAATCTGTTTTCCTCACCCAGCAAAAAATTTAACACAAATTCAACTTTGCAGCTCTGCATTAAAACGGAACTGACTCTTGTTGTGGATTAAATAAAGAATGTAGTAAAACGACTTTCATACTAAATGCAGACTTGCATTTCAGTGATAGCTCCGATAGACCAAAAGATAGTTGTTTAGCTGGCTGTGTTTTGTTTTAGTTATCTGACCGGACAATGCTGCATGTCTGAATAATTCTAACGGGCCTGAGTAGAGTGTGGTGAACAAGAGCCAGACATATTCATTCACAACTTAGACTTAGTCTGAGCTTGTCTCGTGTCATTGGGTGTCTGTACCCCAGCAACGTTTTTTTGGTCTTTTACCAAAGCCTCCAGGTGTAGGATGCATATTGGGCATTCAGCATAATCAGTAGATACAATACAGATACCTTCATGGATGTAGAATTATTTTATTTGTGTTTAGTAGTATGAACACACACCCACACACACACACACACACACACACACACACACACACACACACACACACACACACACACACACACACACACACACACACACACACACACACACACACACACACACACACACACACACACACACACACACACACACACAGACAAACACACAGACTAGTTACTAGATTGATATAACTAGTAGCTTTATTTTTATTTGTAATTCATTTGTTTTTTGAGTTAGCAGGGAAGTCTACTTTGATTTGTAGTAACTGGGTAGGGTCATACATTAAAACAAATTACATAAAAACAATTACACGAAGTACAATTGCAGCACAGAAAGTTCCTGCATCCCTTAAGCAAAGACATGCAATGAAGGAAAGCTGTAGAGAACTTCATAAAGTGTAAATCGTCAGAAGTGATGATCAGCCTTACAGGGCAGCGAGTGAAAGGTCCACGTGTACTTTCAAAGCATTTTTTTGATGAGAACTGCACAGCTGTGCGGATTCCACAAATAGAGTTGTTGCCAGATAAAGCCATAATTAACTAGTCAACTGAGTAAACAACGAACCTAACTTTCGCTTTCCTATAATAAAACTAAAATATTTTATCTTCTATAAATTAATTCTATTTTTATAAGTTTTAATGAGTAAACTTACTCAACGTTATATTTTTCAAGGATTACAGAAGCTATAAAAATGATATTACTTTGAACTGTTGTGTCCAATTGGTAATATATATATGGGTAAAAGTTGTATCATAATGACATGATAAAATGAGAATAACAAAGTGCTAATCTTAAAGTTAATAACCTTTTACTTTCTGGATTGAATTTGCTCACAAACACAAGCAGAGCAAACCAAACTACGTTACTTTCAGGTTAGCTCAAAGTTCTGGGATGTAAGCAACTGCTGTATTTTGGCAAGTAATTCCAAGTATAAGCTAATTCGGGGAGCAAATGTTAATATCTTAGAGCAAATGCAGATCATTGGCTCATGACTGACCAATGAGATGGACAGGAGGGTGGGGGCAGATCTCCAGTTGGTTGGTATAAAACCTTCAGGTAAATGCTCATACTTCATGAACCTGATCACAAAGCAACCATGAAGTCTCTTATCTTCGTTCTGCTCCTCGGAGCTGTCTGTGAGTTTCCCACACAAACGAAAGGCCTTCGACTACAGATGCTGTCGTAGGCAGAAGCTGATCTTCAAAAATGATGACCATGAGTGTGTCTCAGCCTGGATTAATGTTGTGTTTTGTGTTTCCCTTCTAGTCGCTGAGGAGGACAAGATCGTCGGAGGTTATGAGTGTACGAGGCACTCCCAGGCCCACCAGGTGTCTCTGAACTCTGGATACCACTTCTGTGGAGGCTCCCTGGTCAGCAAGGACTGGGTGGTGTCTGCTGCTCACTGCTACAAGTCGTGAGTTCAAAACCTTCCAAGGCTGATTCACCGGCTGGGATTTCATTAGGATAGAGAGGACTCTAACTCAAAATTAAAGACAGAAAACCCGAAACAATCACTGCACCAAATCCAGTTTGACATTCTTGCAGTTCATTACCCATGTTCCTCACAATCTCTCTCTTCAATCTTCTCTAACACTTTCTCCCTCTCTCTCATTCCAGCCGTATTGAGGTGCGTCTGGGCGAGCACCACATCAGGGTCAACGAGGGAACCGAGCAGTTCATCTCCTCCTCCAGCGTCATCCGTCACCCCAACTACAGCTCCTACAACATCAACAACGACATCATGCTGATCAAGCTGAGCAAGCCCGCCACCCTGAACCAGTATGTGCAGACTGTGGCCCTTCCCACCGAATGTGCTGCTGATGGCACCATGTGCACCGTGTCTGGCTGGGGAAACACCATGAGCTCCGGTGAGTAGTTAGTCCGCTGGTCTTGATCCTAGTCTAGGGGGCTGCTGGGATGTTTAAGATGAGAGCAACTTCTTTAAAAAGAATGCCAGAAGGGCAAGTTGGGTGTCACAGCAGCATAATAAGGACAAGTCAAAATATATATTATCGATAGAACACAAACAAAATAAGAAATGCAAAGAGCAAAGCATATTCTCATTCTCTTCTTCCTCCATATTCTAGTTGATGACGGGGACAAGCTTCAGTGCCTGAACCTGCCCATCCTCTCCCACGCCGACTGTGACAACTCCTACCCTGGCATGATCACCCAGTCCATGTTCTGCGCTGGCTACCTGGAGGGAGGCAAGGACTCCTGCCAGGTACGTTCGTCTGCAGGAGCACAACTCACTGCTCATCTGGCCTTGCTTGGTGCTCGCTGAGGGTTGGGTAAGATGTAAGTGCTCATATCTGTTTGTGTCTTGCAGGGAGACTCCGGTGGCCCCGTGGTGTGCAACGGTGTGCTGCAGGGTGTTGTGTCCTGGGGATACGGATGTGCCGAGAGGGACCAGCCCGGTGTCTACGCCAAGGTACAGACGCGAGGGAGAGGGGTGGCGGTTATTTAGCTATAATATATTATATTATGTGGTTTCCAGGTTTTGAGATGACATTCTGACGTCAAGCTCTTTGACTAACTCCTGTGTATTTTATTTCATCTCTCCCAGGTCTGCGTTCTCTCGGGCTGGGTCCGCGACACCATGGCAAATTATTAAAGGATCCTCTTAAGATCCCTGTAGCAGCTTAACATCAGGCTGTTAATGAAGCAAATGAATGTGATCAATAAAAGTTTAAAAGATAAATCATACGAGTCTCTCTCTTTATGCCTGAGCTGTTAGTTTCCTTCATTATGAGATGGTTTCCAAACCGGGCTTGCAATCTGTGGTTGGAAAGAACTTCTGTCCTGAGCTCTGATCCTTTCAGTGGGGACAGTGATTGGGTCACAAAGTTCAAACTGGTTAATATCCACTTCATATCTATTTGAACAGTTTCTTTTTAGTTTCTGGTGACATCAGAGAGAAAAAGGCAACACACAATTACTCTAAAAAATAGATGGATATATTTCCTAAAATGAATCAAGATTGTAGCATGCCGATGCATCCTCAGACTCTATCCTCATCACCGTAGATACTGCAACAAATCCCTTTAGAATTATTGGCTCCAACTGACCTTCTTTTGCCTGACCTCCGGGTCAGGGATCTGGGTCAAACCCTGCATCAATCGGCCAAATGAGCTGTGTTGGCCAGATACAGAGTCCAGTTGAATGGCATCGTTGGAGGTTACCTCTTTGAATGAAAACCCATTCACATCAGCTTTAGATCAGGCATGGTGGAGTTATGGTTGATATCCAGAGAGCTGTCCTGACAATAAACTGTTGGTTGAGTCATCCTGAGACTAATCCATAGCATGATGGTGGGAAACACAGGAATGGCGTCCCACTGAGAAGATTACACCACATTCTCCTCAGAGTGGGCCGTTGGTGTGCTGCTGAAAGGCCTTTTAGGTGTAACACAAACTATTCAAAAGCAAGATAATATACCAAAACCATCAATTAGGCTAGGTAGTCGAGGTTAAGGTAATGTCTGCACACGTGTTTGGTGAAGATTTGGAAGTCCAGCAAGCCTGTATGATCCTACCATAGGAATGGCTTGCATTGGTTTGAACACAGTACATTAATGAAAATGTCCTGAAAAATAACTGTATATGATATGCTCAAAAGACAGGGAACCCTGAAAAAGAAGAAGCACTCAAATCCACTAAAAGAGCTGTGTCCTATTGTTCCACTGTCATAACACAAGTCAACGGTTTGTTGTCAGTAGGGCACTTGACTAGGTCAAATGAAGCTATAAAAAATGGCAATTATTTTCTGTTCAAATGTTGATTTAAGATAAAACAATTGCAGGGACCAATTAAATAAAATGTTTCATCCAGATTTTCACTTACACGAGCAAGTCAGAATGAAGGTATTGAAATAACAATGATTTTGTTTCATTCAAGCAGTTATGTATTGATGGTCCCCAAGTGAAAACCCCTCTGGTTCAGATTGGAAACATGTGTATTTCCTGGCTGGTATGATGATGTCATATCATGGTCTCCACAAGTTGATGTAATGATGTTGAAAATATTAAGTCCCGCTCCCATGCAAAATAAATTTCATAACATTTAAACTTGCCTGAAATGAACCGATGAACAGAAAATGGCAATTTACTGGGTTTAAGTATGATTAAAAAAAGGGTGGTTCAATTGATCCAACTGTTGTCTAACTGAGAGCACCATGTGACCATTTAATTACCTCATGGTCAGACAGGACCTTAGTTCTTATATTTACATTAAATCAAATTAAAAATGTCTATCGAAAAATTCATGAATCCAACAAAACAAATGCTTATATAATGCATGCAATGATATAATTCATTACATAAATTTGGTTTAAACAAGTATTCCAAACTTGATCACTTAACAACACTTAATTTGCTTGTTTAGACTTTACATTTAATCTAGCCATAATTAACTAGTCAAAACAGTACCCAACTAACCTAATTTTTCATGTTTCAAGGATTAAGCAATCTAGTTATAAAATGTATTTGATCTGCTATTAATTAAGTCCATTTAAATCCTTTTTAATGAGACAACAAACTAAACAACAAACTAAATCAACTTTATATGTTTCAAGGATTATAGAAGCCATATGAACTATATATTTTTTTGAATGGTGCATCCCTTTTTATAACGCTTATATGTATGGAAGTTGTATCATAACGACTAATAAATTATGAAGAGATTGTAAAAGTGCCTTTCAATCTAATCTTAAAGTTTATAACCTTTAACTTTTCTGGATTGAAATTGCTCATTAGTACAAGCAGAGCAAACCACACAATGTTATTTTCAGTGCTGGGATATAACCAACTGCTGTGTTCTGGCCAGGACTTACAGGTATCAGCTAATTCGGGGAGCAAATGTTATTATCTTAAAGCAAATGCAGATCATTGGCTCATGACTGACCAATGAGATGGACAGGAGGGTGGGGGCAGATCTCCAGTTCGTTGGTATAAAAGCTTCAGGTAAATGCTCATACTTCATCAACCTGATCACAAAGCAACCATGAAGTCTCTTATCTTCGTTCTGCTCCTCGGAGCTGTCTGTGAGTTTTCCACACAAACGAAAGGCCTTCGACTACAGCTGCTGTCGTAGGCAGCAGCTGATCTTCAAAAATGATGACCATGAGTGTGTCTCAGCCTGGATTAATGTTGTGTTTTGTGTTTCCCTTCTAGTCGCTGAGGAGGACAAGATCGTCGGAGGGTATGAGTGTACGAGGCACTCCCAGGCCCACCAGGTGTCTCTGAACTCTGGATACCACTTCTGTGGAGGCTCCCTGGTCAGCAAGGACTGGGTGGTGTCTGCTGCTCACTGCTACAAGTCGTGAGTTCAAAACCTTCCAAGGCTGATTCACCGGCTGGGATTTCATTAGGATAGAGCAGACTCTAACTCGAAATTAAAGACAGAAAACCCGAAACAATCACTGCACCAAATCCAGTTTGACATTCTTGCAGTTCATTACCCATGTTCCTCACAATCTCTCTCTTCAATCTTCTCTAACACTTTCTCCCTCTCTCTCATTCCAGCCGTATTGAGGTGCGTCTGGGCGAGCACCACATCAGGGTCAACGAGGGAACCGAGCAGTTCATCTCCTCCTCCAGCGTCATCCGTCACCCCAACTACAGCTCCTACAACATCAACAACGACATCATGCTGATCAAGCTGAGCAAGCCCGCCACCCTGAACCAGTATGTGCAGACTGTGGCCCTTCCCACCGAATGTGCTGCTGATGGCACCATGTGCACCGTGTCTGGCTGGGGAAACACCATGAGCTCCGGTGAGTAGTTAGTCCGCTGGTCTTGATCCTAGTCTAGGGGGCTGCTGGGATGTTTAAGATGAGAGCAACTTCTTTAAAAAGAATGCCAGAAGGGCAAGTTGGGTGTCACAGCAGCATAATAAGGACAAGTCAAAATATATATTATCGATAGAACACAAACAAAATAAGAAATGCAAAGAGCAAAGCATATTCTCATTCTCTTCTTCCTCCATATTCTAGTTGATGACGGGGACAAGCTTCAGTGCCTGAACCTGCCCATCCTCTCCCACGCCGACTGTGACAACTCCTACCCTGGCATGATCACCCAGTCCATGTTCTGCGCTGGCTACCTGGAGGGAGGCAAGGACTCCTGCCAGGTACGTTCGTCTGCAGGAGCACAACTCACTGCTCATCTGGCCTTGCTTGGTGCTCGCTGAGGGTTGGGTAAGATGTAAGTGCTCATATCTGTTTGTGTCTTGCAGGGAGACTCCGGTGGCCCCGTGGTGTGCAACGGTGTGCTGCAGGGTGTTGTGTCCTGGGGATACGGATGTGCCGAGAGGGACCAGCCCGGTGTCTACGCCAAGGTACAGACGCGAGGGAGAGGGGTGGCGGTTATTTAGCTATAATATATTATATTATGTGGTTTCCAGGTTTTGAGATGACATTCTGACGTCAAGCTCTTTGACTAACTCCTGTGTATTTTATTTCATCTCTCCCAGGTCTGCGTTCTCTCGGGCTGGGTCCGCGACACCATGGCAAATTATTAAAGGATCCTCTTAAGATCCCTGTAGCAGCTTAACATCAGGCTGTTAATGAAGCAAATGAATGTGATCAATAAAAGTTTAAAAGATAAATCATACGAGTCTCTCTCTTTATGCCTGAGCTGTCAGTTTCCTTCATTATGAGATGGTTTCCAAACCGGGCTTGCAATCTGTGGTTGGAAAGAACTTCTGTTCTGAGCTCTGATCCTTTCAGTGGGGACAGTGATTGGGTCACAAAGTTCAAACTGGTTAATATCCACTTCATATCTATTTGAACAGTTTCTTTTTAGTTTCTGGTGACATCAGAGAGAAAAAGGCAACACACAATTACTCTAAAAAATAGATGGATATATTTCCTAAAATGAATCAAGATTGTAGCATGCCGATGCATCCTCAGACTCTATCCTCATCCCCGTAGATATTGCAACAAATCCCTTTAGAATTATTGGCTCCCACTGACCTTCTTTTGCCTGACCTCCGTGTCAGGGATCTGGGTCAAACCCTGAATCAATCGGCCAAATGAGCTGTGTTGGCCAGATACAGATCCAGTTGAATGGCATCGTTGAAGGTTACCTCTTTGAATGAAAACCCATTCACATCAGTTTTAGATCAGGCATGGTGGAGTTATGGTTGATATCCAGAGAGTTGTCCTGACAATAAACTGTTGATTGAGTCATCCTGAGACAAATCCATAGTATGATGGTTGATGGTTGGAAACACAGGAATGCCGTCCCACTGAGAAGATTACACCACATTCTCCTCAGAGTGGGCCGTTGGTGTGCTGCTGAAAGGCCTTTTAGGTGTAACACAAACGATTCAAAAGCAAGATAATATACCAAAACCATCAATGAGGCTAGGTAGTCTGCATTGGTTTGAGCACAGAAAGGTTAATGACAATGTCCTGAAAAATAACTGTATATGATATGCTCAAAAGACAGGGAACCCTGAAAAAGAAGAAGCGCTCAAATCCACTAAAAGAGCTGTGTCCTATTATTCCACTGTCATAACATAAGTCAACGGTTTGTTGTCAGTAGGGCACTTGACTAGGTCAAATGACGCTATAAAAATGGCAATTATTTTCTGTTCAAATGTTGATGTAAGATAAAACAATTGCAGGGATCAATTAAATAAAATGTTTCATCCAGATTTTCACTTACACGAGCAAGTCAGAATGAAGGTATTGAAATAACAATGATTTTGTTTAATTCAAGCAGTTATGTATTGATGGTCCCCAAGTGAAAACCCCTCTGGTTCAGATTGGAAACATGTGTATTTCCTGGCTGGTATGATGATGTCATATCATGGTCTCCACAAGTTGATGTAATGATGTTGAAAATATTAAGTCCCGCTCCCATGCAAAATAAATTTCATAACATTTAAACTTGCCTGAAATGAACCGATGAACAGAAAATGGCAATTTACTGGGTTTAAGTATGATTAAAAAAAGGGCGGTTCAATTGATCCAACTGTTGTCTAACTGAGAGCACCATGTGACCATTTAATTACCTCATGGTCAGACAGGACCTTAGTCCTTATATTTACATTAAATCAAATTAAAAATGTCTATCGAAAAATTCATGAATCCAACAAAACAAATGCTTTTATAATGCATACAATGATATAATTCATTACTTAAATTTGGTTTAAACAAGTATTCCAAACTTGATCACTTAACAACACTTAATTTGCTTGTTTAGACTTTACATTTAATCTAGCCATAATTAACTAGTCAAAACAGTACCCAACTAACCTAATTTTTCATGTTTCAAGGATTAAGCAATCTAGTTATAAAATGTATTTAATCTGCTATTAATTAAGTCCATTTAAATCCTTTTTAATGAGACAACAAACTAAACAACAAACTAAATCAACTTTATATGTTTCAAGGATTATAGAAGCCATATGAACTATATATTTTTTTTGAATGGTGCATCCCTTTTTATAACGCTTATATGTATGGAAGTTGTATCATAACGACTAATAAATTATGAAGAGATTGTAAAAGTGTCTTTCAATCTAATCTTACAGTTTATAACCTTTTACTTTTCTGGATTGAAATTGCTCATTAGTACAAGCAGAGCAAACCACACAATGTTATTTTCAGTGCTGGGATATAACCAACTGCTGTGTTCTGGCCAGGACTTACAGGTATCAGCTAATTCGGGGAGCAAATGTTATTATCTTAAAGCAAATGCAGCTCATTGGCTCATGAATGACCAATGAGATGGACAGGAGGGTGGGGGCAGATCTCCAGTTCGTTGGTATAAAAGCTTCAGGTAAATGCTCATACTTCATCAACCTGATCACAAAGCAACCATGAAGTCTCTTATCTTCGTTCTGCTCCTCGGAGCTGTCTGTGAGTTTCCCACACAAACGAAAGGCCTTTGACTACAGCTGCTGTCGTAGGCACCAGCTGATCTTCAAAAATGATGACCATGAGTGTGTCTCAGCCTGGATTAATGTTGTGTTTTGTGTTTCCCTTCTAGTCGCTGAGGAGGACAAGATCGTCGGAGGTTATGAGTGTACGAGGCACTCCCAGGCCCACCAGGTGTCTCTGAACTCTGGATACCACTTCTGTGGAGGCTCCCTGGTCAGCAAGGACTGGGTGGTGTCTGCTGCTCACTGCTACAAGTCGTGAGTTCAAAACCTTCCAAGGCTGATTCACCGGCTGGGATTTCATTAGGATAGAGCAGACTCTAACTCAAAATTAAAGACAGAAAACCCGAAACAATCACTGCACCAAATCCAGTTTGACATTGCTGCAGTTCATTGCCCATGTTCCTCACAATCTCTCTCTTCAATCTTCTCTAACACTTTCTCCCTCTCTCTCATTCCAGCCGTATTGAGGTGCGTCTGGGCGAGCACCACATCAGGGTCAACGAGGGAACCGAGCAGTTCATCTCCTCCTCCAGCGTCATCCGTCACCCCAACTACAGCTCCTACAACATCAACAACGACATCATGCTGATCAAGCTGAGCAAGCCCGCCACCCTGAACCAGTATGTGCAGACTGTGGCCCTTCCCACCGAATGTGCTGCTGATGGCACCATGTGCACCGTGTCTGGCTGGGGAAACACCATGAGCTCCGGTGAGTAGTTAGTCTGCTGGTCTTGATCCTAGTCTAGGGGGCTGCTGGGATGTTTAAGATGAGAGCAACTTCTTTAAAAAGAATGCCAGAAGGGCAAGTTGGGTGTCACAGCAGCATAATAAGGACAAGTCAAAATATATATTATCGATAGAACACAAACAAAATAAGAAATGCAAAGAGCAAAGCATATTCTCATTCTCTTCTTCCTCCATATTCTAGTTGATGATGGGGACAAGCTTCAGTGCCTGAACCTGCCCATCCTCTCCCACGCCGACTGTGACAACTCCTACCCTGGCATGATCACCCAGTCCATGTTCTGCGCTGGCTACCTGGAGGGAGGCAAGGACTCCTGCCAGGTACGTTGGTCTGCAGGAGCACAACTCACTGCTCCTCTGGCCTTGCTTGGTGCTCGCTGAGGGTTGGGTAAGATGTAAGTGCTCATATCTGTTTGTGTCTTGCAGGGAGACTCCGGTGGCCCCGTGGTGTGCAACGGTGTGCTGCAGGGTGTTGTGTCCTGGGGATACGGATGTGCCGAGAGGGACCAGCCCGGTGTCTACGCCAAGGTACAGACGCGAGGGAGAGGGGTGGCGGTTATTTAACTATAATATATTATATTATGTGGTTTCCAGGTTTTGACATGACATTCTGACGTCAAGCTCTTTGACTAACTCCTGTGTATTTTATTTCATCTCTCCCAGGTCTGCGTTCTCTCGGGCTGGGTCCGCGACACCATGGCAAATTATTAAAGGATCCTCTTAAGATCCCTGTAGCAGCTTAACATCAGGCTGTTAATGCAGAAAATGAATGTGATCAATAAATGTTTAAAAGATAAATCATACAAGTCTCTCTCTTCATGCCTGAGCCGTCTGTTTTATTTATATTGAGATCGTTGACAACCAGGCATGCAATCTTTAGTTGGAAAGAGCTTATTTTCTGAGCTCTGATCCTTTAAGCGGGGACAGTGATGGGGAGACAAACAATCAAAGGGTTCGATAGTCACTTTATATTGATTCAAGCAGATCCATTTTAGTTTCTGGTGACATCAGAAAAAGTCCTGGTGTACACTGTTGGTTGATTTATCCTGAGACAAATCCATAGCAATAAGATCGAGTTTGATGGCTGGAAACACAGGAATGGCCTCCCACTAAGAAGATTACTCCACATCCTCCTCAGAGTCCTCCACAGAAAAGCCTGCTAGGTGTATCGCAAACAATTCAAAAGCCATATAATATGCTAAAACCATCACTGAGGCTAACTAATCAAGGTAGAGGTAATGTCTGCACACGTGTTTGGTGAAGTTTGGAAGTCCAGCAACCCTGTATGATCCTGCTATAGGAATGGCCCTCATATAATTCCTTCAAGTTAACGTCAGAGAGGTATTGATAAGAATAACAAATCAACATAAATTAACCATAACATGTATATGACAGTCCATGGATATGATGCCCTACATAGACTGGACGGGACAATGAACAATTCTACACTTAGTGTGCGCACGCATTTGTGTGTGCGCCTTCTTTCACCGTCTCTCAAAATACTTGGCAGAGAGACAGCAGGTGGGTTAAATTCATGTAATGCAGACAGTGAGGTCACATTTGGACCCGGAGCCGTGTGTTGTGGGCCCCACTCTGCGATGTCAAGAGCCCAGCCATGGCAAGTAAGCACTTGTGTTGGCAGGGCCTGGCACTTGAGCACCACTCGTCAAAGGAATCATCAAAGGCCAAAGTACCTCAGGAACAAATGCAAGTGTGGTTTCAGCGACGGCATATTAACCCATATTATCCTACCATCATGCCCAGCTCTATGATGCTTCTTTCCAGCTTTCACCAAATAACTTATTCCTAGTTTTAACAGTTTTATTTGGGATGACTAGGTGATTTGATGGAAGTATTGTGGGGATTCTGGGATATTATTGACGTTGACTGCTTGTACGTCAAGGGTTATAATGCACCCTACTGACGTTTGGCCCCAGTTGTCATTGATTGAGTTCATACTATGAAGTATGAACCTCCATGAGCATGCGCAGTACCACTAGGTAGCACGATTTGATAGGTAGCATAGATTTGCAGAACACCGGTATACAAGTCGGTGGTTTGTTTTCAGCGGAATAGGTCACTTGATTAGGAACTAGTGACTAGTTCACGTGACGCTAAAAAATAAACAGCAATTATTCTCTATTTAAATATCGTGTCAAATGAATCATTCACAGTGCTTCATGTAAAAAAAAATATCCATATTTTCAATAATATGAGCAACTCAGAATGAAGGCATTGAACAAAACAATGGTTGTGGCGGTTCTAATTTCCTGGCTGGTACGCTGATAGACTTGAACATGGTCTCCTCAAGTTAATGTAATGATGTAAGGATTCCACTCCCTCGCAGAATTAAGGTGTCTATCTATTCAATTTAAACAAGTATGCCAAACTTAATTACTTAACGACACTTAACTCAATGGTTTAGACTTTAAATGTATTCGTAAAAACAGGGATTTGCTGTTTTATCATATCACAGTCAATCAATAGTCTATCAACAGGTGGAACATCTGCTATGGAGTTATATGTAGAGACAGAGTTTTGTCAGTTCTTTGGAACAAACATAAAACATTTTCCTTTTGAAAAATTGCATTTATCAGCTTAACATAAAAGGCTAGAGTCACTACCATTCATGATAAAACATAAGTAGTCTCTAGGATAATTGTTTAACGTTGTTGTCAAATATGTACGGCACCTCCTATACCCATACAAGCTGGGTTTTAACCCCAGTGCAAGTACTATTAACACTAAGTTTCCCGTGTGTGATTGATCAATTAATTTATCATCATTATCATCATTAATGATCACTTTTCGCATTCTTCGTATCATGTCTTGAATATACTGCTGGCTCCAAATTACTATAATTTCATGCTTCACTGACAAATATCAACAGTTTCTTAGAGAAGCCTCTAACATGGTGCCACTGATAAGACATATTGCTTTCAAACTTCCAATAGGCACTTGACGTGATACATTTCTCTTTTGAAGATCTTCAAAGGTCATTTTATATTACAATTGATGATCACATGAATTACTCGAGAGCCTTTTCCCTTGTCGGTAGAAAGTCCCTCAGAGATAAAGATGAAGAACTGAACTGACTGACCTGGATATTGCAGTCAGGCCTTGAATAGATCGATGGTTGTTATTTTGCTGACGGAAAGCTATGCTCTTATTTTCTTGTTAAGAGGTCGATGCTCTTTTCAGTATTAGTACAAATATGTCGACCAGGTAATCCTGCTCCAATTTTCTTTCGCTAAACTAATGATGATGATGTTGTTGACGCTATTGTTGTTGAAATGCAGCCACCGATATAATCTCGGAGGTTTGTACACCAACCATTCTAATGATCTTCTTATTTAGGAGGGGAGGAAATGAACCACAAAGTTGTTTATTTGCTGTTATTTTATTGATTGATCCAGAATCCATGCTCCATCATTCTCTCTTTACTTCTTTCCCATCTATTTTCCCTCTTTTTGTCAGTGAAGCTGCTGTATTTGGTTAAGCAGTTTCGATACCACAGGTTGTATCTTTCTCTCTCTTTTGTCTCTCTCCCAGCTGTGACATTTTGTGTGGATGCTAGCAGGCTAGCTGTAGTTGGTGAGGATCTCATTGATCCAGGGCATCAGGGTGCAGACCTTGGTGTAGACCCCGGGGAAGTTGGGCTGGGCACAGCCTTGGCCCCAGGACACGATGCCCTGCAGCTCCCCGTTGCACACCAGAGGGCCGCCAGAGTCCCCCTGAGTAGAGTGGATGGGAGCAGGGAGAGGACCATAGAGGAGTAGAGGAGGAGTAGAGGAGGAGCAGGGAGAGGACCATAGAGGAGTAGAGGAGGAGTAGAGGAGGAGTAGAGGAGGAGCAGGGAGCGGACCATAGAGGAGTAGAGGAGGAGTAGAGGAGGAGCAGGGAGAGGACCATAGAGGAGTAGAGGAGGAGCAGGGAGAGGACCATAGAGTAGAGGAGGAGTAGAGGAGGAGCAGGGAGAGGACCATAGAGGAGTAGAGGAGGAGTAGAGGAGAGGACCATAGAGGAGTAGAGGAGGAGTAGAGGAGGAGTAGAGGAGAGGACCATAGAGGAGTAGAGGAGGAGTAGAGGAGGAGAGGCAGGAGGTGAGGGGAGGAGCAGATGAGAGAGTGAAGAATAAAAGGAGTAGAAGACAGGAGGGCCAGGAGCAGAGGAGTGGATCAGAAAGTGGAAAATAGAGGAGAAAGCGCAGAAGAGAGAATATTATTGATAATTAAATCACTTTTTGGTACGTTCTATCCATTGAATGCTTTGGCATCATCTACTGGGTGTTGACTGGTTGATCTTTTGAAGAAATACCTGACAGGAATCCTTTCCTCCCTCCAGGAATCCAGCACACACCATGCGCTCAGTGATCATGCCGGGGTAGGAGTTGCTGCAGTCTTCCGCAGACAGGATGGGGAGGTCCAGACACTGCAGGTAAAACGGGTTGAACACTACAAAAGGAGAAGGGGTTATGGAGTTAGGTCAGTCAATGGCCACTATCTTTGATGTCACCTATGAAATACCACTGATGCACATTAGATTAGATTACATAGAAGCGTGTGCATCACTTGAATATTTTTTTACTACGTCAATGTAAATTGAGCTCAGCCTTGGATTCCAGTGATGATATGATAATTATGTATCATCCGTATGCAATTTGTTTCCACTTGCCGCTGTCGGAGTAGATGTTCCCCCATCCAGACACGACACACTGGTCCCCAGCCACGGGGCAGGCGGTGGGCAGGGCCACAGGCTTGACGTACTGGTTGAGCATGGCGGGTTGGGTCAGCCTCATCAGCATGATGTCGTAGTCCAGCGTCCTGTAGTCATAGCTCTGGTGCCAATAGATGGCGTCCACCGACATGTACTGCTCTGTCCCCTCGTACTGCCAGATGTGGTTCTCGCCCAAGATGGCGATCTGGGAATACGGGCTGAGAGAGGTAGTTGAAGACCAGACAAGAGTCAATTTATATAGCAACCTTCAAACACAACGGCCTTTCACGGAAAGCCATCTTTTTTAAAAGATATTTAGCATAGCAATCTTAAAAAAAAAAACTTTAATAAGAGAGTGTTTTTTGCCAATTAAGCCCCAGCCCAAAATGTATAGGTCCAAAATGACTGAAGGACGAAATAGTAAACACTTTTTGTAATACTGACTTCTGCCAGCAGTGGGCAGCGGAGATGATCCAGCCGTCGTTGATGAGGGAGCCTCCACAGTAGTGGTAGCCCAGGTTCAGAGACACCTGGTGGGCCTGGGAGTGGGCTTCACACTGGTAGCCTCCCACAATTTTGTCTTCCATGGGGGCTGCAGCTGGAGAGAAGAGAAGAACAGTTGTTAAAAAAATGAGGTAGAGTAAAATATGCATGTGTCGGCTCTTCAGAAAACAAACAATACCTGTGTTATGACATTATGAAACACGTGTGGGGATTTATCTTTGTCTTCATCATATATAATAAAAAAAAGTATTAACAAGTGTGTAGTATGAACGTGTGAGCACTCAGGCATATCAGTATACGCCATTTGTGTGTGTGTGTTTGTGTGTGTGTGTGTGTGTGTGTGTGAACGCACACGCCCGTAAGACCTGTTTTGTGTGTTACCTGCAGCACCCAGGAGTGCGAGAACAATCAGGGGGATCATGCTGTCAGAGTTTTCCTGGAGCCAGTCTGGACATGAGCACTATGGCACCCACTGCTTTTATACCTGCTGCCCGTCTGTCGCCAGGAACCCTCCATGGTGCATGGGTGAGGCTGGCCTCATGTGACCCCACCTCATCCCACACTTCACCGCTTACCACCCCCTCCGCCCTCAATCCCCCACCCCACCTGCTAAGCATCTGCTTGTTTCTCCTGCACACACACACACTCACTCACGCACGCATGCACACACACACCCACACATCTCCACACAGCCGCACTATTTAACTGGAATTTAAGCAGTAAAGTAGTTGTACATGTGCTTTGTTGGTGCAAGATGCTTTGAACCATGTCATATAGTCTATTAAAGAAACTGACACACACACACAACCACACACGCAAAGAGCAGATTTAAGACGTAGTAAAGAAAAATCAAAATTACGGTTGTTACATTAAACACTATGCATAGAGGACAGACATTCTCAGAGTAGTATAACATGAAATCATGGAGTGATTAGTTGCTATAATGCAAGTATGTTGTGTCTGCAAAACATGTTTTGTCATTCCCTGTGCCGAGTCTGCAGGTGAGTGTTTTCTCACATCTCTTGGAAGATGTTCAAGGACGTCCAGCACCAGAGAAAGCCTTTTAAATGTTCAAACCTTGAAATTCAACTGCCATGAGAAAATAGGTTCACGAATACCAACGACTAGCACAAAGAATTACGGGAAAATAGAAACTAAAAAAATCGAGTGTTCATTTTATTATTATTCATATCATTTCATTTTTTTATTTAGAATAAAAAGTTCTGCACGCGAACAAACAAGATAACGTTTTCACACTCTCACCTGCCAACCATGATTTAATCATTTAGAGGAGGGCCTTGGATCTGCAGGTTACTGTCAACATGTGTGTGTGTGTGAAGGGGTATTAGCAAACAGATACGAGCATTGGGGCATGATAAGAGGGCCGATAATGGGAATAGTGTTGTGTGTGTGTAGGAGTGTGCGGTGGTAGGGGCTGCTGGGAAAGCGCTGTGTGTATGTGGGTGGAGGGGGTAGCCTGAGATGGTGGATGGCAGAGGGATAGAGGGTGTCCCAGGCTGGCAGGATATAAATACAGGCCATGGAGAGGCCTGGGGACTCCTGACGCTTCACCGTTCCCGAGTGAAACCATGATCGGCCTGGCTCTGCTAATGCTGCTGGGTGCTGCTGGTAAACTCCCACACTGACAGACACTAACACACACACACACACAGAATGACACACACGCACTCATATACCGGTATGATTTACCCATGCAAACATGGCTACAAACATGCAAACAAACATACACAGAGACAAACACACTGATACAGGGGTAAACGTATGCAGATACAGATCCCCACACAAACACAGATGTTGTTTTTTTTATCTGTTTGAATTGTCATTGTGTGTGCATGTCTGTATGGTCCTGACTGTCTGATGTGTCCTACAGCGGCAGTGCCCCGTGAAGACGGGAGGATCATCGGCGGACAGGACTGTGAGCCTCGCTCTCGTCCCTTCATGGCCTCCCTGAACTACGGATACCACTTCTGCGGCGGCGTGCTGATCAACGACCAATGGGTGCTCTCTGTCGCCCACTGCTGGTACAAGTGAGTATGACTGCTGATTTGGTCAAGGCAAGAATTCTAGTCGATGTTTTTGAACCGGCATTTACTTTTTTGTCTGCTCTCTCTCTCTCTCTCTCTCTCTCTCTCTCTCTCTCTCTCTCTCTCTCTCTCTCTCTCTCTCTCTCTCTCTCTCTCTCTCTCTCTCTCTCTCTCTCTCTCTCTCTCTCTCTCTCTCTCTCTCTCTCTCTCTCTCTCTCTCTCTCTCTCTCTCTCTCTCTCTCTCTCTCTCTCTCTCTCTCTCTCTCTCTCTCTCTCTCTCTCTCTCTCTCTCTCTCTCTCTCTCTCTCTCTCTCTCTCTCTCTCTCTCTCTCTCTCTCTCTCGCTCTCGCTCTCGCTCTCGCTCTCGCTCTCTCTCTCGCTCTCTTTCTCACCAGTCCCTACTACATGCAGGTGATGCTTGGAGAGCACGACCTGCGTGTGTTTGAAGGCACTGAGCAGCTCGTGAAGACGGATACCATCTTCTGGCATGAGCAGTGAGTCAACTCAGTCACACATGGAATTAACATAACAATAAAATAAAATAAATAATAAACTAATAAGATTAACTAGAAAATGCATTTCCTGCAGAAAATGAGGTGAGTACTGTAGTGCAAAGTGAGCTTGAAAATATGTTTTAATAAAGCCACATAGATGAAGACATAAAAAAAAACGTTAAATGGCTTAAATCAAGTGAAGGGATTTAAGCCAAAGATCTATTAAAGCCAGATTTGAACAAAAGATCAGAAGTCTAAATGGAGTAAACAATGTTAACATTTTCTAAACACCATTTAGGAAAATGTAAGTGGTTGGAAACAAATAAGTGATAGCTGAATGAAAAGCGCAAAGCATTTCCAAATGCAGAAATGTAAAATGAATTGAACTGAAGAATCTGAAAGGTCAAATGTCTTGCCCTGCACTGCGTGTGAGTGATTGCGCATGTGCGTGTGCGTGTGCATGCGCGTGTGTGTGTGTGTGTGTGTGTGTGTGTGTGTGTGTGTGTGTGTGTGTGTGTGTGTGTGTGTGTGTGTGTGTGTGTGTGTGTGTGTGTCTTTAAGAGAATATATAGCGAGCCGGTGCATGATTAAAAGTAGCCCAATTGAGCGGGAAAAACAGCCCAATCTGGCAACGCTGCCTGAACGTCCTCCAAAAGAAAGAAAGAAAGAAAGAAAGAAAGAAAGAAAGAAAGAAAGAAAGAAAGAAAGAAAGAAAGAACGAACGAACGAACGAACGAACGAACGAACGAACGAACGAACGAACGAACGAACGAACGAACGAACGAACGAACGAACGAACGAACGAACGAACGAACGAAAGAATAAAACTTATGAAGAACAATGGTTGAGCGCTGCATGCAGCACTCACCTTAATATATATATGTATTCATCAGTTAGATAGATGATTAACTAAATGAAATGGAACAACCTGCCATCTCTTGTTTTAATGAATTCAATGATTTTGTCTCTCTTTTGCCTAAGAAAATGTATTTACATTGAATTTATTAAGACGAAAGTATTGGTTTGTTTTATGAACTTCAACCCAGGTATTGGTATTGAAGAAGTTCAATACCCAGCCGTAATGTCTAAAACATACTGCCTACTCCACACACCCTGCCGCCAATATCATCACATCCCTGTTCTCTCCGTTGGCAGGTATGACTACCAGACGCTGGACTACGACATGATGATGATCAAGCTGTACCATCCCGTGGAGGTGACCCAGTCAGTGGCCCCCATCTCCCTGCCCACGGGCCCCCCTGACGGGGGCATGCTCTGCTCCGTGTCTGGCTGGGGCAACATGGCCATGGGTGGAGAGGGTGAGCTTACCACACCAGCTTTAACCAGAAACGATGATGAACGATGATCTAGTCAAAGGACATCCAATCATCAACTGGTGCTTTCATTAGTCATATAATCAGAGTGGTCTGCAATGTGGAAGAAGTTTTCTTTCTTTTGTATCATGTTTTAACTATATGTTGTTTGATTATTGCATCTACGTTTGTCCCATATTTACTGTACAACACTTTATTTATGGCATGATCTTTGTATTGGCTCACCCTTCACCTATTGTTTATTCTTCCTTCTTAGTTAAATATGGCCCTGATCAGTGTGTTAATGTTCCCTTCCCTGCCCTAAAATAACCCCTGTAGCCTGTAATCAGTCTTTATTTATTCTAAGCAAGAAAACTTCTGCTACAATCCCATGTTTGGACCCACGTCCAGCAGTTTTATTTTTTTCAGTTTTCTCAGTTTGCTCCTACAGTCATGGTGCCGTTCAGTTTTATTGTGATGTAAACACTTTTGCTTTGCTCTTAGAAGATGCTGAGTCATCCCCTCTTGGTTAATGACTTAGTCTTTCTCCATGGCCATGTTTTCATAAAACATAATCTCGCTGAGTTCAATCCAGACTGAGGCTTGAAAGAAGCTAATGCTGTGCTTCCTTCAATAGTGAACCTGCCCACCAGGCTGCAGTGTCTGGACGTGCCCATCGTGGAAACAGTGGACTGCGAAGCAGCCTACCCGGGCATGATCACCCCCAGGATGGTGTGCGCCGGATACATGGATGGGGGCAGGGATGCATGCAACGTGAGATTTACTATTTACTATTCAGTCAATGAATGAAGCAGATGCATAACGCTTTTATCCAATTTATGTGATTTATTGGAGTGACATCACACATGGGTCAGCCATCTAGATGTTCTATGGAGGATCATCCTATCAGTTGGCAGAGTCCAATAGATAGACTGATTTGTCTCTAATACATCAGGATGGAGACTCCAACGTGTGGAAACACAAACATGGGCCCTTTAAGGAGCAGTTGGGCTATGGGTTTGAACCCAGCCGCGAGAAGGAAAAGAAAACTTTCCTGCCCTATAATATACTAGGCCGCATCGAGAGTCATACATTTGATCAACACAGGTAGAGCATGTATTATAGGATGATGAGTGAAAATAGTACATAGCTTGTATACTTGTTGTACAGTGAATTAGGGGCATTAAAGATGAAATACATTTAAACTAGCTTGTACTGTAGCTTTAAATTACTTTGACATCTGTACTGTCAATGTTGATCGATGTTGATTTCAATACTGTTGTCAATAAAATCCCATCCAATAAATTATATATTCTACAACAAAACAAATTAAAGATACTGGCCAGCCCGTACCTCCCAAATCCCCTCCCACTCAGCCAACCGCGATATGTGCCGCCTACTAGCTGCGGCGCTCAATCGTACATATTGCTGTTTTAAGTAGCAGTGCACTATATGGGGAGCCAGATTTCTACACTCACACGTTGTATTTCGTACAACAGGATGAATTGGGGCCAAATACGGCATTATATAGGGAACGATTTTGGACACAGCCCATCAACGGTCTGCAGTCTGTCTTGTACACCAAGTCCATGTTCACCCCCGTCCCCCTGCCTGTTTCTACCTCTCCCTCTCCCTCCCAGGGGGACTCTGGAAGCCCACTGGTGTGTGAGGGAGTGCTCACCGGCCTGGTGTCCTGGGGACAGGGCTGCGCTGAGCCCAACTACCCCGGCGTGTACGTCAAGGTGTACGAGTACCTCTCCTGGATCCAAACCACACTGGATGCCAACCCCTGAACTGGCCAAACCGATTGAGTACAACGCTCCCCTCACCCTTCATCTTGTCCCTCTTCTCCAATCTCTTCCTTGCTTCTTTTATCCCACATGAATCCAACTCATAAACTCCTCAAAAAGTCTCCTGCCAGCTGAGACGCAAGTCCAAGACCGACAGAAAGTGGAATAGTGAATAAAAGCAATGTCTACATGCCCATCCCTGTTGTTGCGTCTGCAGTTGAATGACCTGTTGAAAATCCTACAATTCAAACAATACAAATTATCTTTACAAAAAAAAAACATTATCTGCAATAATGAGCACATTAATCCAAAGTACAAATGTGTTAAATCACATTTCATCACAACGGATATCATACAATGTGATGAGGTACCTAGCACATATCAGTTTCATAAACCACATTAGCCGCACTAATTACCCCATTTTGATCTGCTCACAAATGTATTAAAACCCATCTCTTTTGGCCACAAGGGAAACACTACACCACTTAAACATTTGAATGAGTTCTGTATCTATTGGAGGAGTGAGCTACAGTAACAATATGGCAATTCAAATACACAGATTGGATGAACACCAAATAAAATCCATTATCTCTTAACCATAAGTGTGGGAGTGTGTGGATGATGGCTGGTTTAAGCAGCCTTACCTGGTGGAGTCTCATTGGACTCTGGGGCTGGGTGAGGCTGCACTCCTGTTTCACATTGAGTGATCGGTTTGCATAGGTTAAACCAGCCATCTCCACACACACTCTGGGAGATCTCCAGGATGGCAGAGGAGCACCCGTGCCGATAAACCAGATTTTCAACACCAGCACTCTGCGTCCTTTATCTGGGGGAGCCCAAAAGTCACCTGGCTGGAGTGTGGCAGACAGCTAGATGGCGTGTAGTAATGGACTTGCTAAAATAAGGATCACACTTAAATGATGGTGATTGACTAACCAGCAAATTCCCCCTTCGTATGTAAAGCTTATGTGAAGCGTCTTTACCATGATCGAATGGGCATCCCGATATTAATCCCGATATTAACGACCATGATCTTTGAGCAATTTCATAAAAAAGAATATATATATATATCAAAACTGGTCACATGGCCATGGTACTGTCCACCTCTTTTTGTGGCGAGGCCTCTTGCTTAAAGGTCCCATGGCATGCTACTTTATGGATGCTTTAATATAGATATTAGTGGGCCCCTAACACAGTATTTGAAGACGTTCCCGAAATTCAGCCGGGGTGCAGAGTTACAGCCACTACGAGCCAGTTGTACATTGAGCTTTCCCCAAACGCGCCGCTTCGGTGTCTGTAGCTTTAATGCAAATGAGGAGGAGAGAGGCGGGTCAGGGAGGAGGGTGGGGGTGTGGCCCTGAGCAGCATGCGGCCACGGTACCATGCGCTCTGTTTACAGTGGATGTATCGCAATTGCAAGACGCACACGGCCGTGTTCTGTAAACAGACGATATTATGAATCACAAACGACTGCGTCGGGTTCTCCAACGTCTCTGGTTCTTCCACTTCCACATCAATCTGAAGTAGACTGAACCGCACGCTGCCGCACTGCCCGCTGCAGCCGGCTGCCGGCTGCCCGCTGCCAGGCGGTGGTGCTTCGCGGCGGTGGTGCTTCGCGGCGGTGGTGCTTCGCGGCGGTGGTGCTTTCTGGTGGTGGTGCCTCGCGGCAGCGTGCGGCGGTCAGCGGGGCTCATAGATGGCTGAGATAACTCCAACTACAGTCTTGTTGTAGAAATACCATCGACGTCAAAGAACCAACATGTTATGCGCCATAACACCAACAGCAGAACGGTAATCCAAATAACAAGGAAGTGTACAACACTTGCGTTACAGTGTGTGTAATCACACACACACACACACACACACACATACAATTCGTACAACAGCATGAATTGGTAATTGCTTCGACGTAGTCGTGAACCTTTATGGTTCTGTGTTTTGTTTTTACACGTCGCTATGCAATTCGTCACAACGGTAGGGGCGCTATGTTTTTTGTAAAGACTGACTGACCACTCAAGACTCATATCTTCCGGCTTTGCCCATCACAGTGAACGATGGCGACCGAGAGAGAGGGACTGAGGTTGGAGTTGGATCTGATCGAAACCGAGCAAACAATATTGCTATTGCACATGTTGATGCGACAAAGTCGAAAGAGGAGACAACAGCGGAGGTGGTCTGTACATCCTTTAAACCAATAGCTATTTTCCAGCGCAACATATTTGGAGCAATGTTGCTCGAACATTAGCTGAATCTGCCCCCGCCAGCTATTATTCCTGGGTCCAGGGCCGAGGCCCCTCTCCTGATTGTTGCTGATGCTGCCTTCCCCCTGCACAACAATATCATGCACCCCTTTCCAGTTATGTAACAAACTATACTAATATTCCACACACACTCATGACTGTGCTGCATTCTGTCTTTCGTGTCAAGTCAAATATTTGGGACTGTTCTTAACACACAATCACAAGCTTAACACGGGACGCTATTGGGAATAGAGAAGCAGACCTTCAATTACCGCCTCTCCAGAGCCAGACGGGTCATTGAAAACACCTTTGGGATCATGGCAGCGCGCTGACGAATTCTGGGCCAGGCGATTGAGTTCGGACCTGACAAGGATGTGGATGTCGCCAAGGAGTGTGTTGTGCTACACAACTACCTGTCCTACACAGCTGTGGTGAATGCACCAGAAAGCTGCTATGCACCACCGCAATTTACAGACACAGACTCTGCTGGATCTTTACAGCCTGGTGAGTGGCGCAGAGCGGTGTCTGGAGATGCAAACCTGACGCCCGTAAATCCTGCAGAGATGTCCAGGAGTTGTTACAGCAAAGCTGCGTTTGCTTTACGGATGGATTTGATGAGATTATTTTTGTCGTCAGAAGGAGCTGTGCCATGGCAGGCTGACATTGTGTCCCGTGGCACACTTGGACAATGATGCTTATAAACTTGCTTAAGCAACTTGGGTAAATAAACATCAACAATTTTGCAAAACTTTAACTGTGTTTTATTTCTTTATTAAAGTGCAAAGTGACCAGGTAAAAAATTTGCAAACAAAAAATATAAACTAGGTGCAATCAATAAAATAACAATATATATATATATATATATATATATATATATATATATATATATATATATATATATATATATATATATATGTATAATCTGTACCTAATGTTCCCAATACCTAGTCATCCTTATTCAACAAACGGCGAAATAGGAAGTGGTCGAATATGGGTCACTTCTTGACGTGATGTCGCCCAGACAGCCTTCCTTTGACCAGTTTTTAATATGTTTTTTTGCCGTTTCTTTATAAAATATGTATAATATGTACGGTTCACCATATATAATAATTCTTATTAAAAAAAAATGCCAAATTTGAAGTTGTTCAAAAACAGGTCTCGTCCTGACCTTATGTCGTCCAGACAGCTTCCTGCGATAAGTTTTTATAAATGTTTGTTTGGCCTTGATTTTATAATATTGGTATAATATATATAATTTACATATAATCTAGTTCTTATTTAACATAAGGCGAAATTGGAGTTGGTCGAAAATCGGTCACGTCATAACAAGATGTCCATATGACCTCGATCTTCAACCTATCGTCGAAATGTTTGGTTGGTATTAATGCTCAGTTTCCATGATTTATCTATTTATTAAACTTTATCATTGATGATGACTTTGCTCATTCTTCGTATCATCTCTTGAATATACCTCTGGCTCCAAATGACTATCATTTCATGCTTTATAGACGAATATCAACAGTTTTTTTAGAGAAGCCTCTACCATGGTGCCAACGATAATTTTGCTTTCCATCTCCCAATAGGCATTTTACGTGATACATTTCTAAGTTGAAGGTCTTCAAAGGTCAGTTTATATTACAAATGATGATCAAATGAATTACGCAAGAGCACTTTCTCTTGTCAGTAGAAAGTTCCTCAAAGATAAAGTGACTGAAGAACGAAAGTGACTGAAATTAATATTGCAGTCTGACCTTGAATAGAGCAAAGGTAGATTGTTTGTTGAAGGAAAGGCTCTTATTTTCTTGTTAGGAGGTCGATGCTCTTTTCAGTATTAGTACATGTATGTCGACCAGGTAATCCTGCTCTAATTGTCTTTCGTTAAACTAATGATGATGATGATGATAACGTCATTGTTGTTGAAATGCAGCCACCGATATAATCTCAGAGGTTTGTACACCATCTTTTCTAATGATCTTCAGAGATATTTAGGAGGGGAGGAAATGAACCACAAAGTTGTTTATTGTTGTTATTTTATTGATTGATCCAGATTCCATGCTTTGTCATTCTCTCTTTACTTCTTTCCCATCTCTTTTCCCCTCTTTTTGTCAGTGAAGCTGCTGTATTTGGTTAAGCAGTTTCGATACCACAGGTTGTATCTTTCTCTCTCTTTTGTCTCTCTCCCAGCTGTGACATTTTGTGTGGATGCTAGCAGGCTAGCTGTAGTTGGTGAGGATCTCATTGATCCAGGGCATCAGGGTGCAGACCTTGGTGTAGACCCCGGGGAAGTTGGGCTGGGCACAGCCTTGGCCCCAGGACACGATGCCCTGCAGCTCCCCGTTGCACACCAGAGGGCCGCCAGAGTCCCCCTGAGTAGAGTGGATGGGAGCAGGGAGAGGACCATAGAGGAGTAGAGGAAGAGTAGAGGAGGAGCAGGGAGCGGACCATAGAGGAGTAGAGGAAGAGCAGGGAGAGGACCATAGAGGAGTAGAGGAGGAGTAGAGGAGGAGTAGAGGAGGAGTAGAGGAGGAGTAGAGGAGGAGTAGAGGAGGAGCAGGGAGCGGACCATAGAGGAGTAGAGGAGGAGCAGGGAGCGGACCATAGAGGAGTAGAGGAGGAGTAGAGGAGGAGCAGGGAGCGGACCATAGAGGAGTAGAGGAGGAGTAGAGGAGGAGCAGGGAGAGGACCATAGAGGAGTAGAGGAGGAGCAGGGAGAGGACCATAGAGGAGTAGAGGAGGAGTAGAGGAGGAGCAGGGAGAGGACCATAGAGGAGTAGAGGAGGAGTAGAGGAGGAGTAGAGGAGAGGACCATAGAGGAGTAGAGGAGGAGTAGAGGAGGAGCAGGGAGCGGACCATAGAGGAGTAGAGGAGGAGTAGAGGAGGAGCAGGGAGCGGACCATAGAGGAGTTGAGGAGGAGTAGAGGAGGAGCAGGGAGCGGACCATAGAGGAGTAGAGGAGGAGTAGAGGAGGAGTAGAGGAGGAGCAGGGAGGAGAGGCAGGAGGTGAGGGGAGGAGCAGATGAGAGAGAGTGAAGAATAAAAGGAGTAGAAGACAGGAGGGCCAGGAGCAGAGGAGTGGATCAGAAAGTGGAAAATAGAGGAGAAAGCGCAGAAGAGAGAATATCATTGATAATTAAATCACTTTTTGGTACGTTCTATACATTGAATGCTTTGGCATCATCTACTGGGTGTTGACTGGTTGATCTTTTGAAGAAATACCTGACAGGAATCCTTTCCTCCCTCCAGGAATCCAGCACACACCATGCGCTCAGTGATCATGCCGGGGTAGGAGTTGCTGCAGTCTTCCGCAGACAGGATGGGGAGGTCCAGACACTGCAGGTAAAACGGGTTGAACACTACAAAAGGAGAAGGGGTTATGGAGTTAGGTCAGTCAATGGCCACTATCTTTGATGTCACCTATGAAATACCACTGATGCACATTAGATTAGATTACATAGAAGCGTGTGCATCACTTGAATATTTTTTTACAACGCCAATGTAAATTGAGCTCAGCCTTGGATTCCAGTGATGATATGATAATTATGTATCATCCGTATGCAATTTGTTTCCACTTGCCGCTGTCGGAGTAGATGTTCCCCCATCCAGACACGACACACTGGTCCCCAGCCACGGGGCAGGCGGTGGGCAGGGCCACAGGCTTGACGTACTGGTTGAGCATGGCGGGTTGGGTCAGCCTCATCAGCATGATGTCGTAGTCCAGCGTCCTGTAGTCATAGCTCTGGTGCCAATAGATGGCGTCCACCGACATGTACTGCTCTGTCCCCTCGTACTGCCAGATGTGGTTCTCGCCCAAGATGGCGATCTGGGAATACGGGCTTAGAGAGGGGTGAAGGGGTGAAGACCAGGCAAGAGTTTATTTAAATAGCACCCTTCAAACACAAAGGCCTTTCACGGACAGCAATCTCATTTAAAATACAATGAAAGGGAAATCATTAAAAGACAATACTTTGAGAAGAGAAGTAATGAAAGAAGATGTATTAAGGGAGAATGGACCAAACATGTTTTTTTCTGTCAAATGCTTTTTTTTGCAATGCAAGTATATTAAGGGACACGTATAGTCTAATATTTAGGGTTTTTGACTCCCAGACACATTTTTCTAGGTCCAGAATGAATAAAAGGACTGAAGTTCACTCTATGACCAAATAGTAAACAGTATTTGTAATACTGACTTCTGCCAGCAGTGGGCAGCAGAGATGATCCAGCCGTCGTTGATGAGGGAGCCTCCACAGTAGTGGTAGCCCAGGTTCAGAGACACCTGGTGGGCCTGGGAGTGGGCCTCACACTGGTAGCCTCCCACAATCTTGTCTTCCATGGGGGCTGCGGCTGACAGGGGAGAGAAGAGAACAGGTCTTAAAAGAACAGATATAGAGACATTTTAAAAAGTTTGTAGTAGTAACGTGTGTGTGTGTGTGTGTGTGTGGGGGGGGGGGGCTGTGTGAACGCACACGCTCGTTTAGACCTGTTTTGTGCGTTACCTGCGGCACCAAGGAGTGCGAGAACAATCAGGGGGATCATGTTGTCGGAGTCTTCCTGCAGCCAGTCTGGACATGAGCACGATGGCACCCTCAGCTTTTATACCCGCTGCCCCTCTGTCGCCAGGAACCCCCAATGGTGCATGGGTGAGGAGTGATCTCCCCTCCATCCCCCACCCCACCCGTTGAGCATCTGCTTGTTTCTCCTGCTCACACAAACACTCGCACACACACACACTCACATACACACATACACACACACACACACACACACATCTCCGCCCGACCTGCTCTATAACTGGAATTTCTTTTAAGCAGTGAAGTAGTTCGACCTGTGTTTTGTTGATGCAAAATGTTTTGAACGATGTTATATAGTCTATTGAACAAACTGAGACACACACAACCATACACACAGTGGAAATAACACATTATAAATACAAATCTCTTCACATGAAATGATTGAGTGATGAATAGTTGCTATTGTAATGCAAGTATGTGCCGTCTCCAAAACATGTTTTTTTAATTCCCTGTGCCAAGTCTGCAGGTGAATGTTTTCTCATGGCATCATCTCCTGGCACGTCTCATCTCTTGGCAGATGCGCAAGGACATCCTACATGAGCGATGGAAAGTCTTTTAAACATTCAAACCTTGAAATGCAACTGACATGAGAAAATACGTTGACATGAATATATGAATACGAACGCCAGCCACAAAGAATCAGGCGTTAATTATATTATATTTATCATTTCATTTTTTATTTTGAAAAAACTTTCCAGCACACACACAAACAAGATAAACTTTTCACGCTCTGTCCTGCCAACCATGATTTAATCATTCAAAGGAGGGCCTTGAATCTGCATGGAAGATTCAAAAAGCACAAATGTGTGTCTGTGTGTGTGTGAAGGGGTATTAGCCAACAGATGCGAGCATTGGGGCATGATAAGAGGGCCGATAATGGGAATAGTGTTACCCCCTCCCCCCACTTTTTTGTGGGGGGAGGGGGTATCCTGAGAGGGTGTCCGAGGCTGGCAGGATATAAATACAGGCCATGGAGAGGCCTGGGGACTCCTGACGCTTATCCGTACCCGAGCAACACAATGATTGGACTGGCTCTGCTAATGCTGCTGGGTGCTGCTGCTGGTAAAGAGAGACAGACAGACAGACAGACAGACAGACAGACAGACAGACAGACAGACAGACAGACAGACAGACAGACAGACAGACAGACAGACAGACAGACAGACAGACAGACAGAGACACACACACACACACACACACACACACACACACACACACACACACACACACACACACACACACACACACACACACACACACACACACACTGATAAATAGAGGTAAACTCCCAGGTATACCCATGCAGACACAAACACATAGAGATAGGCAACACACAAACGTCTACAGATACAAATCCACACACAAACACAGATGTTTTTTTTTATTAAAATATGCATGAATTGTCTGTATGGTCCTGACTTTCCGATGTGTCGTACAGCGGCAGTGCCCCGTGATGAAGGGAAGATCGTCGGAGGACACGAATGTGAGCCTAACTCCCGTCCCTTCATGGCCTCCCTGAACTACGGATACCACTTCTGCGGCGGCGTGCTAATCAACGACCAGTGGGTGCTTTCTGTTGCCCACTGCTGGTACAAGTGAGTATGACTGCTATTTTGGGCAAGGCAAGAATTCTAGTCGATGTGTTTGAACCGGCATTTACTGGTTACTTTTTTCTTCTCTCTCTCTCTCTCTCTCTCTCTCTCTCTCTCTCTCTCTCTCTCTCTCTCTCTCTCTCTCTCTCTCTCTCTCTCTCTCTCTCTCTCTCTCTCTCTCTCTCTCTCTCTCTCTCTCTCTCTCTCTCTCTCTCTCTCTCTCTCACCAGTCCCTACTACATGCAGGTGATGCTTGGGGAGCACGATGTGCGTGTGTTTGAGGGCACTGAGCAGCTCGTGAAGACGAATACCATCTTCTGGCATGAGCTGTGAGTCAACTCAGTCACACATGAACCTAAACATAAACAAAAACCTAACAATAAAATAAAGTGAATAATAAAATCAAAAAGATAAAAATAGATAAATATAAATATGTATAATATATTTATCGGTGAGAGGTGATGAACTAAATCAAATGGAACCACAGCTGCCTGCAAACAAAAATGTGTTTGCACTGTATTTATTTTGCTCCAAAAGTATTGATTCGGTTTTGGAACAGAAACCATTGTCTTGGTATTGAAAATATGAAACACTATCCAGCCCTAACATTTAGATTGTATAAAAAGTGACTTACAGTGAACTAATATGTAGGCTATATCGGAGCATATAGGGGGTGAAGACTCGCGGTCTTTAGTGCCAGGTTAAGCTGCAGACATTGGGGGATTGAGGTCCGACCTTGTACCTTAACACTGGTAGCCGGACCATACTAGCCACTACATAAACCCTGCCGCCAACATCTTCCCATCGCTGTTCTCTCTGATGGCAGGTATGACTACCAGACGCTGGACTACGACATGATGATGATCAAGCTGTACCATCCCGTGGAGGTGACCCAGTCAGTGGCCCCCATCTCCCTGCCCACGGGCCTCCCTGACGGGGGCATGCTCTGCTCCGTGTCTGGCTGGGGCAACATGGCCATGGGTGGAGAGGGTGAGCTTACCACACCAGGTTTAACCAGACTGGGACATGTTTTCGGAAAACCTAATCTCGCTGTTTGTTTTGTCCAGACTGAGGAGTGAACGAAGCTAATGCTGTGCTTTCTTCAATAGTGAACCTGCCCACCAGGCTGCAGTGTCTGGACGTGCCCATCGTGGAGCCAGTCGCCTGCGAGGCCTCCTACCCGGGCATGATCACCCCCAGGATGATGTGCGTCGGATTCATGGATGGGGGCAGGGACATTTGCAACGTGAGATTTACTATTTACTAGTCAATGAATTGAACGGACGCATGTGGTTTTTTCCAAATTTATTCAGTTATGTTTTTAATTATGTGCACTATACATGTAATTTTATGAGGCCCCCATTTCAACCAGCGGTTTTGACGTTGATTAGCCACCACAGGTAATTTAAAGAACAAGCCTGTAGTGACATCACACATGGGTCAGCCATCCAGATGCTCTATGGATCATCATCCTATCAGTTGGCACAGTCCAATAGGTAGGCGGATCTGTCTCTTATACATCAGGATGGACACACAAACAGGGGCACAAGGAGCAGTTTGGCTATGGGTTTGAACCCAGAAGCGTTTGGCTAGACTTTCCTGCCCTACGCTAGTCTAGTGAAGAGTGTACATAGCTTGTATACTTTGTTGGACAGTGCATTAGGGGCATTAAAGCTGGATTACATAACATTTATACTAGCTTGTAGCTATGAATTATCTTGATATAACTGTTGTCAATGTTGATCAATAGTGATTCAATAATGTTATCAATAAAATCCCATCCTATAACTGATATATTCTACAAATGAACCTCTCTCTTTGTTTACAAGAAACCTACTATTGACACTCCCAAATCCCCTCCCACCCAGCCACCCAGCCAGCCGAGTTACGTGCCGCCTACTAGCTGTGGGGGTCAATCGTACATATTGCTGTTTTAAGTAGTAGTGCACTATACAGGCTAGCAGATTTCTACAATCAGACAGCACTTGATTTAGCACAGCAGGATGAATTAGTGATGCTCCAAATACAGCCTTACATAGGGAATGATTTTGGACACTGCCCATCAACGGTCTGCAGTCTGTCTTGTACACCAAGTCCATGTTCACCCCCGTCCCCCTGCCTGTTTCTACCTCTCCCTCTCCCTCACAGGGGGACTCTGGAAGCCCACTGGTGTGTGAGGGAGTGCTCACCGGTCTGGTGTCCTGGGGACAGGGCTGCGCTGAGCCCAACTACCCCGGCGTGTACGTCAAGGTGTACGAGTTCCTCTCCTGGATCCAAACCACACTGGATGCCAACCCCTGAACTGACCAAGCAGATTGAGTACAACGCTTCATCTTGTCCCTCTTCTACAATCTCTTCCTTGCTTCTTTCATCCCACTTGAATCCAACTCATGAACTCCTCAAAAAGTCTCCTGCCAGCTGAGAAGTCCAAGATCGACAGAAAATGAAATGGTGAATAAAAGCAATGTCTACATGCTCATCCCTGTTGTTGCGTTTGCAGTTGACTGACCTGTTGGAAAAAATAAGATTCAGACAATACAGTACATCAATTATCTGGAGAGAAAAGGTTGGGTCATTATCGGCATTTATTAACAAACGAGGTACATCCGCTTTTTTAATCAAAAGTACAAACGTGTTAAATTACATTTTATCACAATGGATTATCATACAAGATGATGAGGTAGCACATAACAGCAGTTTTATAATCCACATTAGCTGAACTAATGTTCCCATTATGATCTGGTCACAAATGTATTAATAAAACATCTCTATTGGCAGCAAGGGAAGAACACGTACAAATTAAAGGTTCAAAACATTTAATGAGTTTTGTATCTAATGGAAGAGGAAGCTATAGTTACCAAATAGCTATTAAAATGCACGGATTGGGTAATCACCAAATACAATCCATTATCTATATCTGTTGCTTATGACTATAAGGAACACACTTGGTCAATTACAGTGATGGAGTAACCAGTGCCTTCCCCCTTCTCATATAAAATAAAAAAAGAAGGGTCACGTGTACATGGTTCTGTCCACCTCTTTCTGTGGCGAGGCCTCTTGCTTTAGCTCTTCTCTCCTCTTCCCTCGTCCTCTCACAGACGGGTACTCTGTGTCCAGATCAGAAACTTGCCATACTGCTTCACCTAGAAGAGAGAGAAAAACCGAAAGTACACAATCCTTAGGAACACTGCTAAATAATGAGATTAAGTTTAAAATAGTGGTGTGCAGAAAAATATGTACTATTAGCAAACAACTAAATGCATACAATGTTCCAATACGTTATTCTCAAATCAAAAGACAGTGTATTATCAATGTCTATTAAAAGCTAGTTCAGCCTAAATTAGAAAAAAAAAAAAAAAAAGTTTTTAAAGGCACCCAGTGCAACTTTCGAGGCTTAAAAATAAACATTCAATTTCTAGTCTTTTTTACACGTTGTAAGTTTCAATAACTCCATACCATTACATACCGACATTTAAGCAGCAAAGATGAGACGTCGTTGTGTGGTGAGAACTGATACAAAATCGATAACAACAACAATGCCGCCATTTTCTTTATTTTTTGTAACCTACAATAAATAAAGCAGGCTTCCAGTCAATGGAAAAATGGCTTCTCCCCACCGGCGATTGTTGTTGTTTACGATTTTCTATCAGTTCTCACCACACAACGACGTCTCATCTTTGCTCCTTGAATGTCCATATGTAATGGTATGGAGTTATTGAAACTTACTACG
>NC_082392.1:9891684-9896684 GCF_031168955.1 Gadus macrocephalus
AGTGACAATATAGGTTAACTTTCTGATGTGGCCAGTGCCCCACCCCTAAAATGACAGAGGACTCTTATTGTTCTGTTGGGTGTTGTGTATTGTGTGGTTTTACCTCTGTAACTCCCACTCTGCTCCTGTGGGTGGGCTCACAAAGACCAGTGAGGTCTGGGTTCACGTCCCGCCCATCTGGGTAGAGGTAGCTGAGAGAGAGAGAATTATTTTTATTGTTGGCTCTGTTGGTTTTGTTGAGGTTGATTCTTAAAATTGTTATATCATATTTATCTATAAGCTAGTATTTCTTATATCCATGTACTTCTAAATTGTTCACATTGGTGAGTGATAATATTAAACATGATCATTGATAAAACATTTTTACTTGGGTAAAAGAACAAGTAGATTGTGTTATGTCAAGGAAATTGAAGAAGCTGTAAATGAGTGAGTGTGCAATTGTGCTCGTGTGTGGGTTTGTGGATGCTCACCATCCTGCCTTGAAACCCTTGACGAGTGCCTGGTAGAGAGGTGTGTTCTGTGGTATAGTTTGAATGATATCCCCCTCTTTGGTCACATGACCAATAGCCCACTGGCCCATCTTAGTGCAACTCAACCTGAAGATGTAACTGAATAAAAAAACAATAGTTGAAACAACACTCGTGTTTTACATCTTACTAAAGTGTATATGGACCTGATGTTAATATTATCAGAGAGGAGGTAGAACACTCCGATGACGACACCAATGTCAGCCAATCAGCCTGCTGCTTGAAGCTGGACGGTACACTTTGAGCTCACCTCCCTGGCCTGTGTAGGTAGTGCATCAGGCGGGTTTTGACCTGGTCGTAGGTCAGGAAGGCCATGTAGCCCGGGTGTGTCACTGCCAACTGGTTCCAGTTCCTTATGAGTGATCTCCAGGGCTGAAAAGACGATATATCTCAGAAAACAACCTGCTTTTAGTAATGAGCCGGTCAGCGTTCTTGCTCAAGGATGCCTACAGGCAGACTTCAGACATTGGGCTTAAACCCAGAGCCTTTCAACTGGGAGTCAAACACTGTTACCACGACTAGAATATCTGGCATTCCTCCTAACAAATGGAATCAGGTGGACAAAAATGCAATGTACCTGAAACAATCTGGTGAAGATGTCGAACTCAAACACGGAGACGTGGTCATTGCAGGTGAGGTCTACCGTAGATTTCAGCGCCATGGACTCCATCCCCTCCTCAAACAAGTGGACCGCTCTGAGCTGCTCTTTGAGAGCGGTCCAGTGCACTATGCACCTTCAGAGGGAGAGAGAGAGAGAGGTTGGTGCACACATTGTGACTACTAAAGCAACACAGCATGAATTAAATATGCTAGGTTAGTCAATCGAGTTAAAAAGAACCCTGCCCTGCAATGTTGTATTCCTGACATTTTGGATTTTTAAAAACAGTTTTCAACGAGGCACAGTAGTTACATTTCCCGGCTCGTCCCTGCCCCATGGCCCTCCCAGCTGCAACCCTAGCCGGGGCTCCACCCCTTCTCACTTTTTCCCAAAAGAGCCTCTCCAGAACTCCTCTGCTTCTGTCTTGGTGAGCCTGAAGCTGTCACCCTGGAACTTGCCGTCGGGAAACAGGGCCTTCAGCTCACACAACATGTGGCTGAACAGCAGGGACAGTTTGGTCAGGTTCCTCCTGCAAATGGAGAAATTAACAATAAGGATCAAATCAAAATAAAGAGGGGGAAATACAACCATTAAAGAAATCAGTAACTGTCCTCTAAATTCAGTTATTATGGGTAATCATGATGCAATAAGGATCAGAAAATGATTAAATAAATTGCAGTCTCACCCAATTTTACTGTATGGATTTCCTTCTACTCCTTCATGCTGATATAATGGTTATTTTTTCCCTTTTGGCTCCATAGCCAAGTGGGTAATCAAGGGGCCAAGCCAGCCACCTACATCACAGTGATAGTGGAAGTACGAACTACACAAGGCAGCCTGGGGGCGGGGATTCAGTCCCCTTCCCTACAATTTAATTTGCCTCCTTTGAGATGATATCCTTTTTGACATTTTTCTGAAAAGATATTCGGTTGGTGTATGGCAGATACCTCCATCTGTGATATGCCATGGTTATTTTACGTTTCTAGATCCAGATCTTAATCCTCCGTTTAACTCCCACTTTCGTCAGCGGTAACATAATTGTTAGGTGTCAGAACTGTTTGTGATCACAGTAAACATGTGTATACACAGTGAGGCAAAGATTAAAATGAATGTCAGGGTAAAAGGAATTACCTAAATGTCTTGTTATTTAAATACTGAGGTATTGAAAGTAAAGATATTTTAAACCCCCTGCACATACAAGTATAATTATTACACAATAGACAATGCTTTATAACCTATATAATCCTCAGTCTCGTATGCGTATCCTATTATGTCACTAGAATATGTCATGAGCTTCAAATCCTATCTCTGTTATTGTATTTGGTCATTGTATGTAGTACTAGTAAGAGTCATTTCATAATTCATGGAGGGCTATATATACATTGGTAACAGGTTGGGTAATGGGTATGGGTAAAACAAAGAAAAGGTCAAAACCCAACAAGGGCAGAGTTGCCTTCGTCTGTGATCTATTTACTGTAAGAACAATGTGAACACACACACCGACACACACACACACACACACACACACACACACACACACACACACACACACACACACACACACACACACCGACACACACACACACACACACACACACACACACACACACACACACACACACACACACACACATACACACCACAGGCATACAAGAGCAGAGCTGCAACAAGTTGTTCGGCCCAACAGGATGCAGTACACGCTTTCTTGACTGCTTGTGACCACAAAACGTTCCGTTGGCCAGTGTCTAGCTAACTCACGATATGTCCCAGTGCAGCTCACCTACGCCATAAGACTCTTTGAAGAGCCTTAAATTCAGCTTTCAAACGGTAGAGTGAGATGTGAATTATTTACATGAATTCGGCTTCCTCTGAGAGAATTTAAAATGTGCTTTCACTGCAGAGCAAGCTGCCCTGTTTCCTATATGTATATAGGGCATGTGGCCCTAGAATGTTGCGAATAAAGTTACTTCAAACTACGTTGACACATACTTTACACATTTTTGATGCACGTGCTTGATGCACATGCTTGTGTGCATTTGTGTAAATGTCACTGGATGTGTGTGAATATAGTGGCCGACGGTGAGCTGCAATGTTTTGTTGTCTTTCTTCTGTCTCCGTTTGATAGACTCCTGGTACCTTAACCTTCATATACTTCATACCGTAAAGCGTCTGTCTGCGTAGGTGCGTGTGGTAGAGGTTATATTTGTTTGGAATAGACAACGTACCTGAAAAAGCTATTTATATGAAAACATCAATCAGCCTTAAAGGACATTCAGCAACCGGGTGTCTGCTTTGCTTGCGTGTGTGTGTTTGTCTGCTGAGAACACACACACACACACACAAACACACACACACACACACACACACACACACACACACACACACACACACACACACACACATTCTTCTGTTCTGTGATTCTGTAATAAACATATCACACAGCCAGGCTCTCCAGCATTCCCGTGAGACTCTGCTCGCCAACTATTGATTTCTCAAAGGGAGGCCGCCAAACCTCAAACCTCACCTTTGTGTGCATGCCTTCATCTCTGCATGGTACAATGTCTGAACTTGAATTCACTGGTAGACAGACTTGTCCGATCTAGCCACAAGCGAGCTAACCAGTAACCAGAAAAATGCGGTGTTTTTTGGTGATTTTTGCGGCCAAAAATCCTTGATTGTGCAGCACGTTTTTGTAAAAAATGCGATGAAATTTGCAGCATATTTATGCAATTTTCTGCAATGGAATTGCGGGAACTTCCAAAAATTGCGGGAACTTGCGAAATAATGCGGGAACCTTCGATGACATTCATGTCGCGTAATTACATCACTTCCCATGGCAACAGGGGGAAATGGCTGCTCTTGTGTCAAGTAAACGCAACATTTTTCAACTTTCTGCTAAGATATATGTGACTTTTTTGCAACGAAAATGCAGGGATTATGAAATCATGCAATCCCTGCATATTTTGTGCAGAAATCGGCACTTTATGTGGTGAAAGCGCAACATATTTGAAAAAATGCGGCCGCCGCATGAATATGCAGACTTTGGCTGATTATGCGTTGAATTATGCGATCGCATAATCACGTTTTTCTGGAGGGACTGGCTAACATGCTCAGAATAATATAATTGGAGTTTAGTTTCACAAAGTTACTACTAACTTTGTATTTTTGTTTGTGAGTGTGTGTGTGTGTGTGTGTGTGTGTGTGTGTGTGTGTGTGTGTGTGTGTGTGTGTGTGTGTGTGTGTGTGTGTGTGTGTGTGTGTGTGTGTGTGTGCGTGTGTGTGTGTGTGTACATGTGGGAACGTATACAACGGCCTCCCCATAAGTGTGTTTGCATGTGTGTGTGTGTGTGTGTGTGTGTGTGTGTATGTGTGTGTGTGTGTGTAAGGTTGACCAAGTGGGCTTTAGTTGTTTGTTTCAGGCGTTAACATATATTTATGTATTGTATATATTTTTTTATATTGAGGTTTACAGGAAAGTAGATTTCTCTAAATGAAATTATTTCAAGGAGAAAATATGTGCAAACCAAGAAGCTACATAACAAACATACACACACACCCATGCACACACACAAACAAACAAACACACATACATGCACACACATGCTCAAACACACACACACACACACACACACACACACACACACACACACACACACACACACACACACACACACACACACACACACACACACACACACACACACACACACACACACACATACACACACACACACTTAACGGCTTGTAATGTTTGTTTCTCAGCATTAGCATCATAAAGCCCTGTTGGTGCCCAGTCCTGTCTGCCCTCTGTGTGTTCTGTCAGAACCAGAATGTTTCCTCTGTTCCATTAGCAGTCTGACCAGCTCCAAACTAAC
>NC_082392.1:9901684-9904184 GCF_031168955.1 Gadus macrocephalus
TCTACCAGACACGAGAGACCAATTCCTCACAGAAAACACGGACACAACGCCGAGGCAGAGTCCTGCAGAATCCTTGAGAGTATTCGAGAGTAGAGTGAGGAGGGCGAGCAGTGAAGCAGCGCCAGCAGCAGCTGCAGCACCAAAGTACACAAGATTGGAGCCGCCGGCTGCACCGTTTCCAGATGTGTTTTACGGGGGCCATGCACACACATATTATGGTAGGGGTGGATGTTGTTGAAGGAATGATTCGCTTTCCCTTTTTTGATCATTTGTAAGACTCGCTGCTAAATGACTGGCTCATTTTACGCATATAGCTATGAATAACAAATGATGATCCCTTCTTATTTTACCTTCACCTAGCGGTCAATGTATAAAGTGAGAAGGTGTCAGATGATTGTCATTTTGAAGTAATTTGAAAACACACTAGCCTGTGGTCTGACACGGTGTATCTTACGTCTTGGCTGAAACCACAACGTGTGGTATACTCAGTTGAAGTTATTCTTGCTCAACATGCTGGCTTTTGACCCACTGTCCCATGTCAAGGTATCTAATTGTAAATTTTATGGAACAATCTTTCCTATGCAGCATTTGTTAATCAAAAATTACCACTCTTCTAGGTATAGGGAAATCGACGCAAGAGGAGTTTTCAAGCTGTCATAATAGTTCTGCATATGTGCAGATTCACATATCCTGCATCTTTCACAAGGCTCCATACTCCTAGTAATCAATTATTAGTCATCATCGGCATACGGTTTCTATATTCATCATCTTAGCAGTAGCTCAGTGGGTCAGCTCTAGCTGCTTTTCCCTCCACCAAACGCCAACATAGACATACACACCTTGATAAAGACCAGCCGTTTCTTATCTCTTACACACACACGCACACACGCATACACACACGCACACACACACACACACACACACACACACACACACACACACACACACACACACACACACACACACACACACACACACACACACACACACACACACACACACACACACAAACAAGTGCACGCACACGAGCCGTTATACATTTGCCCAATATACCTACTTTTTGTCCTTCTTCTTCATCTCTCCTGCTCTCTCTATCATTTTCTCTTCCTCTCACTCCTGCTCTGTCACTCTATGAGCAGGTCCCACTTTCCCAAGGAACTCTGACAGCTTCCTCTATACCTCTTTGCCACGGTTTCCACCCCTACCCCATCCTCTGGTCTCCAACGTTGCCATGGCGATGCACCAGGACGAGGATGGAGACACGTATGTTGTTGTTTTTTTCATCTAAGGCTGGAAATGTATTGCTTTGAAAAATGATCCTATCATATCGTATGAATCAGCAACACTCATTTGCCCTGTCTTCACCCCCCACCACAGACCCACACACACACGTGCACACACACAAAATACACAAATCTGTATCAGGGGATCCATCATACTACTTATTATAGAACTAGGATCTATCCAAATTTCTTTTATGAAGTAAATCACAATTTTTTCTTTAAAACACACAATCATAAGCAGAATATTGCTAGATTGGCTACTTCCAAAAGTTATATAATTAGGTGTACAGTTTGACGTGTCACTTACTCACAGGGTTTGAAAGCTACTCACTGTGACCCATTTAATTTTTTTGTACATTCATATTGAAACTGCTCCATATTTCACAAGCGTTGATCCGTAGGACCACTGTATTCTGTAATAATATAACCCTGATTGAGTGACTAGCTGAAACATCATCATTCAGTTCCGGGGACGGCCTGATACAATCACCTTTGTCTTCTGTTTTACAACCGTCCACTCATCTGGATGTTTTAATATGTTAAAGTCACAGTGGAGGCTAAATGTGTGTGTGTGTTTGTGTGTTGGTTTCCATAATATCTCTATCAATGGATCCCACAAAAGTATAATTTAGTTGGTGATTGGATTGTGGTGGGCATGTGAAACGTTAAGCAATCGACAAAACAATGAACATTTCTCAAGAATCCTCTCAACAAAAATGTTAACTGTCATGCTTGGGCACCTTGCACGGTTGAAAACAGCCCACACACACACACTGAGTCAGATGACAGATGGCTGATACTACCAATGCACCTGCAGTCATGTGACCGGCGCCCGCATGTCCAGGAATCTATCACACCATTGTGGCTTAATGCAATATCAGTGTCATTTGCATCCATGTGCTGCTGAGATCACATGGCGATGACGAAGGCAGCGCTGTAACTAGTGACCACGGCCCATGGGGAGCGCCGAGCGGTGCTCTGAAATCAAGTTATGGCTGCCGTTACGGCATGAAATACATAAAGTAACAGGAATAAATATGATTCCTAATGTCAAGCCCATAACAAGCCTCAAACACATCGGCAGCATGCATGTACATTATTACACATTCAGAGGACCATTTGGAGAGGCTAACCATCATGCACTTAATATTGTGGAGTACACATACAACTAAATGTGATTAATAAATGCATAAAAAGCAATGATAGGCATGCTTGAG
>NC_082392.1:9909184-9981798 GCF_031168955.1 Gadus macrocephalus
ACACACACACACACACACACACACACACACACACACACACACACACACACACACACACGCGCACACACACACACACACACACACACACACAGGAATGAAAGCACGCAAACAAATTGAGAATGACTGACAGTTGATCATAAAACTGCTTTAGAAATAACCTTAATTTTTCTAATAGATAACAGACATTTCTCTCTCTACTTCTTCTATCTTCTTTCTCTTTTTCTTACAAAAAATTAAATGGTCAAGCTCTTACTTTTAGATCTCACTGTGATATCATTTAGTCCCTTGGATGTCTGATGCATTTCAACCATCTGACAGTCAGCTCCTGTCAGCTGCTCAGTCATTCAGCTTGTCAGTTTGTCACTTAGATAATATCAGTCAGTTATTCAGTCAGTTTGTATGTCAGCCGGCCAGTCAGTTATTCAGTCAGCCAGTCAGCCTGTCAGTTAGTTATTCAGTCCATCGGTCAGTCAATCAGTCAGTCAGCGAATTAGTCACTAGGCCAACAGCCCATCAATCATTCAGTTTATCACTCAGCCAGTCAATCAGTCAGTCAGTCGGACTGCCACTCATTCCTCCAGTCATTGATTCAGTTAAACACTTACACATGTTTTGGACTAAATACATACATATAATATCAATAGAATTTCAAATTGCCCTCATTCGTTCCTCCTCAAGACAAACGAAACCAACACAGTCTTCTTGACTGTGGCTCCAAAATGGTGCAACTGTAAAGGCAGTTGGACAAGGCTCTACTAATACATGGAATAATAGCAGACAATACTGGTTATAGTGGTTCATGGAAGCTCAATTACAGGAACAGCCAGCAGCTGATGAAACCTAGCTAGTTCTGCTTTTCACCGTGGCTTGAGTACAACTCGACTGTACCGCACGTTTAATCTATTACCGGAGAAACCTCCCAACATCCGGCACACATACGCACACACATATATTTAGCCTTTTTGCCGGACCTGCGTCATGAAGATCACAGAGAGAGGGCATCATCTTGATGAGCTCCGGGTCAAGTTCAGGAGGATATTTTCTGCTGTCCCCTATGCTAGATAAATCTCTCTCAAACCGTCAGACAGACAGGCAAAGACAGACACAGACAGACAGGCATGGGGATCTCCGCGCAACATACACCATTTTATTTTGTATATTTTCTATTCGATGAGGGGAGTGATGGTGTGTAGTGGTGCTTCATTGGTGCTCATTGAGAGGAAGTAACCTTTTTTTCCCTGACCTGAAATCGTAAATGAGGGTAATTGTTATTCTTAAGAAACTGCTGCTTCCTGCATTTCATTTTTTTCTTTTTTAAATCGTCTGTTGCTACCTTAGAAACCCCCTCAGTAACCGTAGCGTTCGATGCAGAGATGGTTAGCATATTGTACAGCAAGACGCGATAGAGAGAGAGAGAAAGCGAATGTGGCCATTGCCAACAGGAAGTAGAAGACGGGCTCTTACTGGAAGCATTTGCCATTAACAGGGTTCAAGACACACCCAAAACACACACACACAAACACACACACACACACACACACACACACACACACACACACACACACACACACACACACACACACACACACACACACACACACACACACATACATGCATATATGAACACAAATGCATGCACATGCAGGCAAGCTATTGCCTTTGACAGGGTTAAACTCACAGCCACCCACACACACGTGCCCACACACACTCATTCTTTTAGCTTTTTGATGACATATATTAATAGAGGAACTTCCATTTTTATTTGAGAACACATTATTAAAATATATTTACTAAATTAAATAAATGTATGTTTTTGTGTGTGTCATTTTCAGGCCTCTCCACATAGCGGTGGCGCAGGGGGAAGAGGCTGTTGTCCACAAGCTTATCTTCATCATGAAGGCCGCTCGCAAAAACCTTAACATCTATAACCGCCTCAGACAGGTAAGGCAGCTTTTTTTCTCCGGCCCGTTCGGTTCGACCCAGCGAAACCTTAACGTGAGGTCGGATGAGCACTTGAAGCTGTTTGGTTGAGGCAGCTGATGCTGATTGGTTGAGGAAGTTGAAGCTGATTTGCTTGTATTCGTTTGGTTCACGTGACGTCACTGTAGCTTTGCACGGCATCTTGACGACCGATCCCACCCACTGACTCACTGATTTCAGTGGTAACTCAGCACCAACAACAACACCTACGACCACAATCAAACAATGAGGATGTGCTCTTTTATTCTCTTTAGTGCAGGTAATGAAAGGTTCTGAAAGATGGCATATCCATGTAGCTTACTAATGAATAAAATGCATACAAAAAACGTTTACATATGACCCACTATGTTCTGCTCCATATACCCAATGTTGACAACGTCCCAGCCAAAGAGTATTGGTATTAATACCTCATTCATTGTCCAAAATAATCCATAATAATTCAAATCGGGTTTTGTTGTCAGTACAAAATGAATCTTTAAGAAAACTCGACCCAAGCATCCCCGGCGAAATTATCGTCTATGATTTGATGACTGATTTCAACGATCAATGACAGTAACCCACCACAAACTGTTCACAAGAAGTCACAAATATATAGTACTTAACTTTGCCATTATCAGATAAAGATTATTGGTGGCCAAGTGCACTACTTTAGCGTCCTTCACCCATCCAGCCACAGCATATTGGTAGGCATCAGTGCTCTTGAACGCTTTCAAGATATCTCCACTGTATGGGGAGGGGTTGTGGACTAAATAAATATAGGCCTATATGTCATGAAAATTGATTTGAGGCAAGCGTGAGGCCGATACTAATGGACTAAAAAAAACTGGGGGTAACAAATAATGATCGGAGCCAGATATCTCTCTCTCTCTAACATTCAGATGAGCGGTGTGGGTGGCCATACTAGGCGAGATCGGTCGTGCAAATGCCGGCGTTCCAGAAAACGTGACGTAGATGAACCGTATGAAAAGCTTGTGGTTTGGATCAGACAGTCTTGGCTACATGTAACCTTGGCCTACATCACTTCACCTGTTTTAGTCAGTGATGTCAGTGATGAGGTGGCAGGACATCCAGCTGTCCATAAGAATGACCAATTCCTTCCACCTTACCTGATTTAAATCAATTTTTCCTAAAACTAAACTGGTTGAACTGCTGAACCCAACTCAACTGTTAAAGTGATTAATGTGCACTGTAGCTGTTCAACTGTTTTACCTCCAGTTTAAATATCAAACTGAGGACTGCCGACCTCAGCTGCTGCTTGCTGCACCATCTTAGAAATCACAGCATATTTCACCATCCTATCTTTAAAAGTGTTTGTTGTTTTCAAATGTTCTCTAAATATCGTCATGCCTACACCTTTTTTTTCTTTGGCTCCTCCAACTGTCTGTCGTGCACATTCCCCGCGTGTGTCCGTTAGATAACTGGGAATCGAACGAAAGAGGAACTTCTTGTTTCTAGTTTCCTGATTGACCTCACACAGTTCATGACACCTGTGATATCTGATGTGAATGATGAAGAAAAATCCCCTCCCATTCTTGTTTTTCTTCCTGTGTTAGCTATATTGTCTAACAGCCACATACATCACTGGTGTGATGTTGAATGCAAGTTTGGCATCATCAGGTGACAGTTATTCTGGTTTTCCACAATCATGCTGGAATGTGCCATGAGTCTTGAGGAGGAATTTCTGAGGCCAGTCCAAAGCATTGACCCTGAGCCTGCACTGCGAGGATGATTTTGCCTCTTGACTTGCTCGTTGTTTTTTACGTGCTCTGTACTTTTCTATACTCCACCCCCCCCATCATCTCCACTGCCTCCCTTCCTGCTTCTACAGCCAGACCTTATCTCTCTCTCTCTGTCTCTCTCTCTCTCTCACGTTCTCTGCTGTTTTCTCCCAAAAGCTACCCGAGCCCTGCAGAGCCTGAGTGTTCTCAGGGTTGAGGTTTCACACGCTGCAGAGCAACACAGCACGCTCACTTACAAGAAGTGACGTCTTTGCCAAAAGCTGGCTGCTGCTTCTCCTTGACACGGACGGCCTCATGATATCCTGTTATAGTCTGTATGCAAATGTCGCAGTGCCCATGTGCGCACATACAAACACATACACACACGCATAATCACACACACAAATGCACATGCATTGTGCATGCAGTTTTCATACGAACACACACTTATGCATGCACGCACGGCACAATGCATATGCATATGTGCATGTACAGACTCACACACAAATGCACAACAAATTAACCTATACATATATTATAATATGCTTATATGTACAAATGCAAACATATACAGAGACACACATTCAGACACACACACACACACACACACACACACACACAAACACACACACACACACACACACCCACACACACACACACACACACACACACACACACACACACACACACACACACACACACACACACACACTCACAAATTATGCATACATTACACGTTTTTGATAGGGTGGATCAATAAAAAAAAGTGCCTCCCCATGTAATTTTAATGAACAGATAGTGTCGCCTGGGTCAGAACAACAAATACAGTCCTAAATATTTAATGACAATGACGTTTTTCAACTTTATATTGACATGGCAATATAAAGATGCCAAAATGACTATATGACTCGGTTGTTTTCGGTTGGTGATGTTGTTTTCAAATTACCTGTTAGAAACAGACCTCAATGAAAAATGGTTGCAGTACTAATAAAAAAAAAAATTTAAGCAATTATCATTGTGGAGTTTCATAAAATAGTTTGCATAATATTTAATATCCAAATGTGATCTATTACTCTGTTGTCGTGTGTGTGTGTGTGTGTGTGTGTGTGTGTGTGTGTGTGTGTGTGTGTGTGTGTGTGTGTGTGTGTGTGTGTGTGTGTGTGTGTGTGTGTGTGTGTGTGTGTGTGTGTGTGTATATACACGTGGGTGTGGGGTTGTTGGTTTTTATATGTGGTGATTGTGTGTGATGTATGCATGTGCTTGTGTATGCTTCACTATCTGTCTTCCGAGAAGTCACATGACTTTTTCGCTCAGGGCTGTTTGGCTTACCTCATACTGAGGTTGATAGGGTGGTTCACTGGGGCTTTCCCCTGCTTGGCTTTCTCCATTTCTCTCTCTCTCTCTCTCTCTCTCTCTCTCTCTCTCTCTCTCTCTCTCTCTCTCTCTCTCTCTCTCTCTCTCTCTCTCTCTCTCTCTCTCTCTCTCTCTCTCTCTCTCTCTCTCTCTCTCTCTCTCTCTCTCTCTCTCTCTCTCGCTCGCTCTCGCTCTCACTCGCTCTCATTTTAATGCTCTCTTGTGCTCTCTCTCTCTCTCACCTTAATGCTCCCTTGTGCTCTCTCTCTCTCTCTCTCTCTCTCTCTCTCTCTCTCTCTCTCTCTCTCTCTCTCTCTCTCTCTCTCTCTCTCTCTCTCTTGTTCTCTCTCTCCGGATCTCTCTCTCTCAATCTCTCTTGCACTCTCTCGCTCTCTCTCTCTTTCGCACGCTATCAACATTTTTCATTCTCTCTCTCTTTCTCTCCCTCTCCGAAATCTCTCTCCCTCTCTCAGGATCTCTTTCTCTCCTGATCCCTCTCTCTCTCGCAATCTCTCTCGCAATCTCTCTCGTTTGAGCTCTCTCTCTCAATATGTTTTGCACTCTCTCAATCTCTCTCTCTCTCTCTCTCCCTTCCTCACCCCCTACACTCCCTCTTAACCCCTCTGCTTTGCTGTCTCTTCTTCTCATTTCCTCACCCCACCTCTTCTCTCCTCGGCCCTCTCCTCCCACCCCCTCCTTAAATATCCTACCTTTCTCTCTCAGCCCCTCTCCCGTCCTCCCCTCCCCTCCCCTCCCCTCCCCTCCCCTCCTCTCTGAGCGCCTGCTGTCGGCTGTCTGTGTGTTTGCCTCACAAGAGTGCGTAGAGTGTGAGCCAGGCGGTGGCAGGGGAAAGAGACGGGGTTTTCCCTTCCTTATCCTGTGTTTTCCCTGGCCTCCCCTCCCAGTGCCGTCTCTTCCTCTCTCGCTCCCATACCACCCCACAGCCAACCGCTTCTCCTCCTTCAAGCGTCTCCAGATTGGTCCTCTAACTCACCCTAATTTTAACATGGTCGATTTATATTGATCAGTCACAACATTAACAACAGTTTAGATGACAACTGTAAATGTGTTGGCTTTCTGTCCACAGTTACACAGCAGCTAATGTTTAGTAACGGAAGTTCAAAGTACAAGAATGGAGAACAGATGAAAAACAGTGTGTGTTTGTGTTTGTGTATGTGTCTGTGACTTTGTGTGCAAGTGTCTTTGTGTGTTCGTTGTGAGTCAACAGAATTCAGGGAAACAGGGAGGAACGAAGGCATTGACACACTACAGGAATTCCACCAATTTTTTTTCCCTCTGAATGTGCTCTTTACTGGAACACACACACACACACACACTCACACACACATATACACACACACACACACACACACACACACACACACACACACACACACACACACACACACACACACACACACACACACACACACACACACACATACACACAGGCATGCGTATCGACATGCACTCAAATCATAAATCACACCATCTAATAATAGCATTGTTGAAAGCAAAACTGCAAAAGTGACCAGTGTTTTATAAAAGGTTTCTAAAAACGTTTTTCAAAGAAATTACTAATTGTGACATGTATATCTAACCCTAACAACAAGTCAATTATCCATAACACAGTGACATTAGAGTATATTTAATGTCTTGGCGCCGCGCTAGGGTAGTCAATTTGACCAATATGGGGGTTTATGTAGTTGGGCAATTTTATAAAAGGCTATATAAGGCTATTATTGAAATGTTTGACAATCAGACTAAGTGTGCTTGGGCATTTGTGTGTGCATGTGCGTGCTTGTGCATGCTTCTCTAGCTGTGTGCGCCCGCGCACACTTGTGTGCCTGTATATGCCAGACAGTCTGCATGTATGTCATTGTGAGTAGTTTGTAGTGTGTAAGATTGACATTTCATGCGAAAAATCAAACTTCACCTATATCTCAGTTTGATAGCAAGGCGTGGGACATCATAAAACACCAGATTAGATCACCCTGCTGAGTATGAGAACTACCCTTAAGAGAAGCGTTAACAAACAATCTACTAACCTATCAAGCCCTCCAAGAGGTTCAGAAAGACACGATAGGTCTAACACCCACAAGCTGTAATACCAAAACACATCACGTCAGCAGCAACATCTGTGACGTGTGATTTCTCCCACGCCTGCACCATCCATGCATTACTTTATTTTGTAATAGTCACATGACAAACAGACTGGTATGTTGAGTTGCCTTGTTATCTGTGTCCCCATCTCTGACCAATAAAACCCATTGGATACGAATGGGCTCATTTACAAGAAACCTGATCATTTCCTCCTCGGTGCAATGTGGAGAAGGAAAACCCGGCAGACAGATGTCATGTTTTGTACCAGGTTTTTGCCAAATCGGTTACTGCTAGATGTACACCGACCTTTACCAGCGGGCCTTCTTTCAGCAGTGCCAGACATTGTTTATTTTCTCTCACTCGCACCTGTCCTCCCTGTGTCCCTACCCACCTTTCCTAGACGCCCCTTCACCTGGCCGTGATCACCCAGCATGAGGGTCTGGTGGAGGGCCTGCTGAGGGCCGGAGCCGACCCCGCCTCCCTGGACCGCCACGGCCGGACAGCGCTGCACCTCTGCTGTGAATACGGCCGGGCGGACTGCCTCTCCGCCGTACTCTCCCACCCGTCCTCCTTGTCCTGTGTGGACGCCACGACCTTTGAAGGTACCTTCAAGACCCGCCTCAGGAGAAGCTCTGTTTGTTGTTGGAAATCGTATAGATGATTGGCTGCTGTCATGATTTTTAGCATGCCTTTCTTGTGCGTTGCATAATGACGGGAGACATGATTTGGAGGAGATTTGATTTCTATTTCGGGACCAATCTGAATTTTGGCAGTTCGATATCATATTTTTTCAATGTATGGCAATGTGGTTAGCTTGGGCTCGATCCTGATAAAGTGAAATCACATTCTGTTTTGCTACATGGATCAGTCTGGACCTCTAGCTACCCACATCCATTTCCTGTTGATGACATAAACTGGCCAATCAGGGACTCTGTCATATTTGAAGACATAAAATGCAGGCTTCTTCTAGGTAAACTATAATGGCATCTCCCAAAGTAACAAACGGTAACATTTACATTAGGTAAGACTGCCATAAGTGAAGTTATTGCAGAAAAAGACTAATTTACAACTATTAAACCAGAACCAGTACCCTCTGAACAGAGCACTGTGATGGCGTCACAGGTTTTGTTTCACCAATTGGCTGATGGAGTATATTTGTTAAGGCAAGTTCTCGAACCCACTGAAATCGTGCGTGTCTAGAGGTCCAGGCTGATCCATGTAGAAAAATAATGTTTCAAATCTGTCTGGCCTGGACTCGGTATTGATAACCAATTATGAGTGCAGCCGTCTGTTGTTTAAAACAGTCCAGCCAATCAGAGTGACGCTGGTGCTCTCTTCGCTACTTTAATGCATTACAATTTTTCAGGACTCCATTAAAGGGGCCGTAGGTTAGATTTTAGAGCTATCACTTGAGTGTATTTTTTTTAGAGATGCCACAGCAATTCATCAGATATAAGTGACTTAAAGTGCTCTGTGAGAATATCTGATTTGGTTGACTGCACGTCTGCATCAGTATGCGAACATTAAGATTTAAGACCTCTCAAGGCTCATTTCCGACCAATCAGGACGTCTCCAGCTCGATTTGTTCAGGGAATCCATTTTGGCTCTCATGCGTTCTCTCTACTCTCTCTCTTTTCAAATCTTACCTAGAGCCCCTTGAACAGTTTCCCATAAATAACTCCTGATGTACAAATATGTCAGACAAAATAAGACAAACGTTCCTGCGTTCCCTCCATCCTCCCTAAATGTCCTTCATCATCCATTACATCTGAGTCGGCTCCATCCACTTTCAGCAGATCAAATAAAGCTATGTGTGGCTGCGGCTGTGAGCGTGACAGGTCTGGGCATGCAACGGTATGCCCTCTACTTTCACAGTAGAAATTTCAAATGACAACCAGTTTCTATGTGGGCACTTGACTCAGGGTAACTCATGACTCAGAGTGTGAAGGAGATTCTTGGTTTAACTGTTTGAGGAAGTGGGAATAATACACACTTCTGGTGCAGCCCTATGCTGTCATCGCATGAAGAGCATTGTAAAGAAACGCATGCATGTACTGATGTCTCTGTGTATGTGCGCATGTCTTTGTGTGTGCGTGCGTGTGTCTATTTTCAAGTGTCTGTGCTTTTTTACAAGTGCATAAAGGGGATTTTTCTGTATGGTTTGGTCCAGTTTTAGATCAATATTTGTTAGTTGAATATGCGATTGAATTGTTGATTTGTGATTCACCTAACCTGGGACCTGCATCTCGTCCCTCATCTCCAGGACTGAGCCCTCTCCACATCGCTGTGCAGGGCGGCCATCAGGACCTGCTCAGAATGCTACTGGACGCTGGAGCCGACATTAATATCAAGGTGGGTCACCCCTGTGCAGTTTACCAGTGACTCAGCAACTGCTATGTTTTGCAAGATAACATGTGAACCATTTACTGTCTCTGACTTGGGACTTTCCCCATGGCTCTTTGTTCCTGTACAGGACATCAAAAGTGGTCAAAGTCCTCTCATGTACGCGGTGGAGAGGAATAATGTGGACATAGTCCAGTTCCTCATAGAGGTAATGAGTATGTGTGTGAGGGTGCGTGATGGTGCCTGTGTATGTGTGCGTGTGTGTATGTGTGTGTGTGTTTTGGTGTTTCTGCATGTGCATGTGTACGTGTGTGTGTGTGTCTGTGTGTGCGTGTGTGTGTGTGTGTGTGTGACGATGAGTGCACTGCTTGTTTTGTTAGAGTCAGCCTATTTTTGTTTCATGGCAAGAAGACTGTGTTCTACGACACACACAGCTCCTCTCTTTCCAGAAGTTTCACTTTCCCTTTCTAAGCTTATGAGTACCGTGTGTTCATGCAATCTTCTTTGTGATTTTACTTCCAGCTGAACCCACTGTTTCAGCTGGAATTTGAACACTGAAATTTATAAAAATCCAATAGTGTTCCAATGTGTTCTGGGAAGGAGTGAGGCGTGTTATCCCCATGGTTACGACCCAGGGCAACTTGGTGTAACATTTTTAGTACCATCATTGTGTATGAGCGTTATAATGAGCAATGTTGTATATTTAATGCACCACACACCGAGGCGTTATACTATAAGTCTTCTAGAAGCCTAACCGTCACCCGGACGCAGACATCAAAATAAACTGCTACTAAGAAAAGGCACTTTAACTTTACTAAAGGACAAGATCTGCATTTAGAGCAGAGAGGGATGTAGTGTTTTGGGGACAAACTGATTTTACTTCTGTTTTCTCTAAATGAGGATATAATTTCAGTAAAAGCGATAAAATGGCATAGATTAAAATGTTCATATGTATATTTCTGATATGATCAATGATCACATCAGAAATATTACCACGTTCAAAACAAAATAAAAGAGTTTTGGGTTGACTTGCTCTGTAAGTGTTTCTGAGAGATAGGTGGATTTGGGCAATATTTTTTTTTATTTCAAACAGTGAAAACAATTTTAATTGAGTCTTCATTTTTTATGCAACACCATTGTGTAATTTACCGGACTGCTATCTGTTTCTGTTTCTATATAGCTATCTATCCATCTAACGACCGATCTATTCCTTCGTTCCATCCATCGACCTTTCTATGAATCCTTTTTTTTTCATTCATCCATTTATCCATCTATCTATCTATCTATCAGTCAGTCAGTCAGTCAGTCAGTCAGTCAGTCAGTCAGTCAGTCAGTCAGTCAGTCAGTCAGTCAGTCAGTCAGTCAGTCAGTCAGTCAGTCAGTCAGTCAGTCAGTCAGTCAGTCAGTCAGTCAGTCAGTCAGTCCGTCCGTCCGTCCGTCCGTCCGTCCGTCTGTCCGCCCACCCCCTTTACGTGTACACCAGGGCTATTCAACCTCCTTAACAAGTGGGCCGAAAAGGAAAACCACTGGGGGTTCATGGGCCACACAGAGTAAAACTACGTGAATGAATCGCTACAAATAAATCGTACTTAAAGTAGTGTGAACTTAATATATATAGTGTTACTACATGGAATAAACTTGTCAGACGCATTCTTCTTCTTCTTCATTTTTAATCGTATCATTATAAAAGATTTTGTTCTCACATATTTTGGACACATGTTTAGAATTAAACAATGTTGTTTGAATCATCACAAAACAGAACTACTGTACATATGAGACATTTTGAGCCAATGAGTCAGTGAGAAAGATTGCACTGCCTTGTTTGCCTATTTTGGCTCATCCTGAGACACTCATGCAGCTTCTCATAGGTCATGGAGCAACGTGCCCTTGTTCTGATGGCATTCATATGAGAAAAGCTAGACTCACACGTATCGGTTGAGCCAAACATTGTCAGAATAAGTGATGCCAGTTCCTGATTGTGGGGTACTGATACTGGCTAGTATCACCGGCTACACACAGAAACCTGATTTGCATGCAACTATGTTTCTCCTTTATTTTATTTATTTTTTGCATGCAACCTCTTGCGGGCCAGAAAAAAATTAAGAGGGGCCGCATTTGGCCCACGGGCCGCTAGTTGAATAGGCCTGGTGTACACCTTATCGTGTATCATCGCTCCCCGCCACCTCTTCATCTGTTCCCTCCTTCTATCCCCCCCTGGCAGAGTGGCAGCGACGTGAACGGCCAATCCAACAGTGGGAACACGGCTCTGCACGGCGCCTGTGGGCGGGGTCAGGTGGACACCGTGTGGCTCCTGCTGAAGAAAGGCGCAGACCCTGGCATCAAGAATAACCACAACGACACTCCCGTCATGGTGGCCAAGAACAAGAAGGTGAGCTGGGGGAGGGGCCATTAGTGAACCGTAGTACTGTTGGAAGACAATAGGACATTTTATATTTGTACTAAAGTGAAACCTCAAAGTAAAATGACTCAACTGTGGAGTAGTTTTTCTAATTTATTAATATATGTTTCTTCTTCTGGTTGATGTTTAGTTATTTTAGAGGAAGCCTTCACCTGTAGATAATCTTGCATGGATTTCATGGTAAAATAAACACCACCTTTAAGAACATCAGAATAATTTTAAGGTCTGAGGTTCGGTTGTTTCTTTATTAATTAGACATCGTAATGAAATGGAAGCCATTAACTTTTCATTTGTGTTGTTCCATCTAGTGGTCAAAGTAAATTAGTGCAATGCTCACTTTCCACTTATATCAATAAACCCTTCTTTTATTTTTATTTTAATGTCTTGCCTGAAGAAAATTAAATGGTTGTTTGTTGTTGCTTAACTTATTTATATTTGACTATATCTTCCACTTCCAGATAGCAGATGTGCTGAGAGGGAAGAGCTCCAAGCTGAGTAGAAGTCAAGATCAACCCCTGGCAGTGCCATCCTCACACAGTAGCAGTTTACTAGCAAGTGGTAAGGACCTACACAAGATACAAACAAACACGTGCATGCGCACTTAGGTGCATTAGGACAGACAGAAATACACACGCACACACACGCACGCATGCACACATACACACACGCACGCACACACAGCGACAACAGTTCATGCATTTTCTTTTTTCTCTTCCAGGGTCATTGTCCCCCCACCAAAGTCCTACCTTCCACCTTTGACCATAGTTCCAATAGTCATCAAAGGAGACGAGAAACAAGGAATCTATTTTCTGTTTTGCTGGATTTTTTTAATCAGTTATGGGTGCAATATCACTGTGTGTGCTGTGCAGAACGTTTCAGAGTCATGAGAGACTTCATGAGAGACTTGAGATTCTGCAACGTTACCGCTTGCAGATTCAACTCTTGACTTGACTTCTGAAATAATTGTTTTCTATGTCCTATTAAATAGTTGGCCAGATATATTCCTTTGAGTCTTTCCAAATGTTCTGTTTAATTTGTACCGCAAACCTTTTTATTTTATACTGTAAGCATCTATTAATATAATAAAGTATTTTTTTTTACAAAACCTTTATATTTGTCCACAAGTTTGTTTTTGTTTAGTTTTGTAGCACACGTTGAAAGGTTTAAACGCAGGGCTCTGATTGGCTGGTACGCGGGCCGGGCAGAAGGCTTCCAGCCCAAAATACGAGCGCGCGGCCATGTTGAATTGTCGGTTTTCTGAAAGAAGAGACAAAAGACAAGTGACAACACGGTGATTTCCTCGAATAAATGAAATGCAATAACAGAAAAGCAACCACGAAAATATCACAAGTAATGGAAAAACGCGATGGATTTGAATGGATGTAACTATTTGAAGGTAAAGGATATTTGGTATGGTTAGAAAGTGTTTTAACCGCTATCGTGTTTGTACTCACTTGGCTAACACTAGCATGCTACATGGTTCCTGTTAGCTAGCTTAGACCCGGACCGTTCAGCGCTACCATCACCGCATACGCGACGTTTTTTTTTGGCGACTGCTAATCAAACGGTACTTGTATGTGTATATCTGGATGGGACTCGACGTTTTACGATTGTTCGATAACGTGGCCCCGTCCCCTAGAAGTACGTTTGGAGGTTGCTCGCTGGTTTGAAACCATTAACAAGCTAACATGAGTGAACACAGTGTAAAGTTGTTAATCGCGGGAAGGACAACCCAAGTTGAATGTCCAAAACTTTCCAATTTTGCCCAATCTCGATTTATGTCGAGATTGGGCATGGGTGGGTTGTAATTTTGCGTGAATATAACCTTTCGTAGGCGAGACACTGCTAATTTATGGTCCTTATTGTACCAGTGAAGATGGACCCACGCCATGCAGTGAGTTCACAACAAAGCACAACACATCTCTCGCTTTTCAATCAGCTACTGGTAAAGAATGTCTTGCCATGCTAGGGTTCTAATGTCTATTCTGTTTGATAGCTTTATAAATGTCTGATTGGTGCCATATGGTAGTCATATTTGTAAGTGATTTCTGTATTTTATTGAGCAGCGTGTGAACTACGGTTGATTTTAATCCTGGATGATAACTAATGTTTGGCTTTCTGGCAGGTAACCTGGAGTTTGCAGTAGATTACATCAAGTTTTCTAAGGACTTCGGCCTGCCATCTCTTCATCTGGTGCAGAAGTCGAAGATCGTCGATCCAGCGGGACAAGTTTGAAGGCATTTTGCGCTCATTGTTTTTCGGGCTTGAAATTGTCCATGTAACAAAGCTCAAGAACAATATTTCTACTACTGGTCCAATTGAATGTAAATCACAAGAGCACTTGGACTTTTAAAGCCAAGAACAACAACAAAAAACAATCACAAGGAAAACAAGACTGAAGATATGAGATTATAGAAAAAAATATTACTTGGTAAAAACTTTTGACAGATATATGATCTATTTATTCATATGAATTCTACTTTCTCCCTTTTTTGGAGAGTTGTCTTGTATATAGACAATATTCATTCGTTTGGCTCTTCTTTTCAAGAGATCCGAACGTGGACACAGTACATTCTTTAAAAAGAAAAAACGACTTCAGTTTCCTTCATATTTTAGAAATATTTTTACAAAAAAATTACAACCAAGATAAGAAAGAAAAATAGCTTTACACTGTGAAAATTGGTTTTGAAATAGCGTAACAATTCTTGAAGCCATGGCAACAGCAAGAACAGCGAATCCATCATCCATGATGGGATTAAACAAGCCAGCAAATGGGCAGCTAAGAGGACAGCCCAAGCCTGTTGGTCTACATCCATCTATCCCGCAACTTGGTGCCCCCCAGAAAATCGGAAGCATTCCCCAAAGCAGTGGCGGCATTAAGTAAGACTGGTCTTACAGTTCCCCATGCCACGGTTGCATGATATCATGAAATGTTATTTGGATTTGGAAAAAACTACGTTTTGCAATTTGCAAATGGTATTGTTTGTCAATTTTCTTTTTATTCTAACCTTTCAAATATTTAGCAACATACTGTGCTGTCATTCAGATTGTACCATTGGGCATCTGTCAAGTATATTGATAACTGCTTTTTGTTTTGTTGGTTAAAAATAGCAAACTAACACAATATCTTGGTATCAGATTTGGCGATGACTGGAAGAGGAGCTTACATCTGCCTCCAAAAGACACCAGAGTTCGAACCTCGGTAAGCCAATACATCTGGACCTCAATATATTATTCTAGAATGTATTTCTGATGTTATTATAGCGCTTTTTACTTGCAATCCCCTTTCGGAGGCCGCTGACAAGCGTTTCTAATCCGCACCTGACAGGATGTGACATCAACCAAAGGGAACGAGTTTGAGGACTACTGTCTCAAGCGGGAACTGCTGATGGGGATCTTTGAAATGGGTTGGGAAAAGCCTTCTCCTATCCAGGTAATTGTAACCATGTGACCTATTCAACCGTCTTAACGTCATGAAAAAAATATTACCCTCAGTACATTACTTGGCCATTTACCTTCATGTTAACATTTAAGGCAATCTTTGCCACAAAGCAATCAATTGCCAGTGAGCATTTCATTTGTTGAGATTAGTTTCTTTGATGGTATGGAAAAGCTATGGGCAGCAGTATTCGGATATATACAAAAGTGTATCTTCCATAAAATAACATAACTTGTCTTGGCTCTTTGTGAATGCAGGAGGAAAGCATCCCCATTGCCCTCTCAGGTAGAGACATTCTCGCCCGCGCCAAGAACGGCACGGGGAAAAGTGGAGCCTACCTCATCCCTCTTTTAGAGAGGATCGACCTGAAAAAGGATTTCATCCAGGGTGAGTATCACCGCTAAATCTTAATGTGATCCGCTGTCTTTTAACAGTTCTTTAATTGATCTTGTGTTTGACATTAGAAAGATGAGACCAATATTTATTGGTCTATTGAAGGAGTCAATGGGCTTTTATTGATTGACTTTTTCTGTAATGGAGATCTGTTGGCGGCTGTGTTCTTATTGGCTGGCTTTTTTTTTCAGCTATTGTCATGGTACCTACCAGAGAGTTGGCTCTGCAGGTGAGCCAGATCAGCATCCAGGTGGCCAAACACCTTGGAGGGGTCAAAGTCATGGCCACCACCGGAGGCACCAACCTTAGGGATGATATCATGCGTCTGGACGAGACTGGTAATTATAACCTGATGAGGACGTCAACTAACTTGTGGACTTTATGTTATAGCCTTTGCATTTATTGAGCATTTTGAATTGAATATTTGCCATCAGAAAATAACCAGATTGGTCATTTACCAAGGCATTTGGGATCCTCTGTTCCCATCTTGCTGTGGATATGACCATAAAGAAGATCTATTCCAGTAGGTTCCGCTAGCAGCAACCCTGCTGTGGACTCCTGCTGGGAACATCTAATGTCAATGCAAAGTGTTTTAGAAAATTCCTTATGAATATCAATTCATTAAAGCATTCAACCATGTCATATTACTTTTCTTTAATTGACTACTGTTGAGCAACTTGTTTAACGACAATCATTAAATATTAAAAGTTAAGGGTTAATAGCTCACCACCTGTGGTATAATGCTCTTCCTCTGTTTCAACAACAGTTCATGTGGTGATTGCCACACCAGGCAGGGTCCTGGACCTGATCAAGAAGGGCGTGGCCAAAGTGGACCGAACTCAGATGATGGTGATGGATGAGGTGAGAGGGGCCTTCCATTTTAAGAACTGTATCATTAACTACTCGTCATGCGATTCTCTTCAAAATATTTTTATTGAGTTTTTCTTATTTATACAATCATTCCCAGAGTTGAGCATATATGTCACATTTCTGTGGGTTGTACAACAGTAACGTATGTTGTCAAAAAAATAGCAAAAAACGAAACAAAATGAACGCTGGCAGTTGAAATTTGACAGTTATGACAAAAGCATACCCTCGGATTATGAAAAATGTTAGGCCACTTTGGTGCTATTAAAGTATGTCAAAGGCTTGAAGAATTTCTCGGAGCCTCAGATTGAGAAGCGCAATTTCTCCAAGTTAAGACAGGACATTATGTCTGGAATCCACTGACAGATTGTGGGCGAGGCAGCATCCTTCCATTCGAGCAAACTTGCTCGTTTTATCAAGAGAAAGGCAAAGGAAAAAAATTTGAGGGAAATTAGGATTATTTCCATCAGCAACGCCAAATAGAGCTACTAGAGGGTTCGGGTCTAGTCGTTGGATAGGATAAGAAAAAACGGCACTCCAGAATTTGTATTAGCGGGTTCCAGCCAGTACATATTTATAAGTGTGGCATCATCATTTTTGCATTTTTCGCAAGTAGGGGTTACATCAGGGTAGAAATTTGGGCCCTATTGACAATCTAGAATTGTATTAGGCAGTGTCTTGCAAAGATTGAGGATTAATGTATTGATGAGGATGGAGTTGGACTACAGCTTTTTGATTCACCCCTCCTGGTTTCTCTCTACAGGCAGACAAGCTGCTCTCTCAAGACTTTGTCGTCCTGATAGAGGACATTATCAGCTTCCTGCCCAGGGAGAGACAAATCCTGCTTTATTCTGCCACATTCCCAACAAGCGTGCAGAAATTCATGGTGAGCAGTAGTGCTGAAAAAATTACGACTTGATGTTTAGTTAGTAGACAAATAATTTAATTCAAAATCCTTCAGTAAAATGTTGATCCCAAGTAAAACATTTGCTGTCTATCTTCATGATTTCAGATTTGTTCCCATATATTGGTGTCTTTCTTAGTTAAACAAACCAGTAAACCTGTGTATGTATTTGTATTGGTTGCATTGGTAATATATGGATGTAAACAGATTATCTTCATCCTAATGAATCGTAGCTTGAATGCCATCTTGTCTGTGTCCGTGCTGTCTCACGGTAAATGACTTTTATTGCAATGCAAACATTTTCTATTGTGATCGTTGGCGGTAGTCAGTAAAGATTTGCACTGCATCTATGGAAGAAAGCTGCTTAAGTATATCTATTATTCGATAGGCCAAGTATTGAAACTGCAAGACCCGTTGAAGTTGTCAAATTGCATACGAGACATCAACATTGTTGGCTAGACAATGTCATGCATGCTACAATGAGTTGTATTGAGAAGGCATGGGCATGAATATTGGTATGTTTCTCCTCAACAGAACAAGCACCTGAAGAAGCCCTATGAGATCAACCTGATGGAGGAGCTCACCCTGAAGGGCATCACCCAGTACTACGCATACGTGACGGAGAGACAGAAGGTCCACTGTCTCAACACCCTCTTCTCCAGGGTAGGTGCACTGTGCTCAAAGGCAGCATGGATACATGACGTGGTTATGAGAGAAGACATTTGTTTGACGATATTCAACTAGCAGCTACCACAATGGAAATAAGCCTTTGGGCTTTATTGTGTCATCCAATTGCTGCTTCGCTCCTTATGACACGCTCTTGTGCCCCTGTAGTTTATTCTTTCTTCACCTCAATCTCTTGGTATGTATATTTCTGTCCCCATAGCTCCAGATAAACCAGTCCATCATCTTCTGCAACTCCACCCAGAGGGTGGAGCTCCTGGCCAAGAAGATCACCCAACTGGGCTACTCCTGCTTCTACATCCACGCCAAGATGATGCAGGAGTACAGGAACAGAGTGTTCCACGACTTCAGAAACGGACTGTGCCGGAACCTGGTCTGCACAGGTAGGCCCACTAGTCTTTAAACAGGGATGCAGTTAACTCCCCTGATGGCCAAGGTTGTTTTTATGACAAACATTTGGTGGATTTTTGTGACTCCTCAAGATCACTGTTTTTTTTACCCAGGGGGCTTGGGCCTCTGTACTTCAAAAAAGGTTTTTTAATTTCCCACAGACGGAAAGATATCTACAGACTCTATATTTGTATGTGTTTAACTTAAGCTAGACTTTAAATTAAGCTGGCCGGTGAGTCGTTAACATGTTGGAGCCTAATTTCAGGACCACTTGTTTCTCAGTCTGGAACAGAAAGTAGAGTGGGCTAAACTTTTTTTTATTATATTACTTGGGCTGGGCCTCCGGGAGATACATAGATACACAATCAGTTAGCCTGACTCAGACTCGGAGCCAGTTTGATGCGTGAGGCAGAGAGCTATACTTGTTTCTAAGTGTAACAAAAGCTGGAGGAAGAACCTCTATGCATGCATTGCTCTCGGTTTTGTCATCATCTTCCATTGACTGTAACTTATCGTGCGTGTAACTGCATGGAAACCTGGCTAACTTTCCTATGCTTTTTCTCAGATCTGTTCACCAGGGGTATCGACATCCAGGCCGTGAATGTGGTGATCAATTTTGATTTCCCCAAAAATGCTGAGACCTACCTGCATAGGATCGGCAGATCAGGTAAACGGGCACTCTAACTAAATGAAAGAATCGTGACTTCAGAAAAGACTCATGTTTTGTGAGAGACCAATCCAACTCCTCTGAAGCAATTCAATACAGTATAAACACCTCATCTTCTTTTGTGCAGGGCGTTTTGGTCACTTGGGGTTAGCCATCAACCTCATCACCTCCGAGGATCGTTTCAACCTGAAAGGCATTGAGGATCAGCTGGTCACCGACATCAAGCCCATTCCAGGCAGCATTGACAAAAGCCTCTACGTGGCCGAGTTCCACTCAGTCAACCCGGACGACGATGATGACGATGGTGGCATTGAGGGCAAACACAAGGGTCTTGGAGCAATCTGAATCAATTGGTGAGTTGTGGATTTTGTTGACGCAAGAAAAAGCATGAGTAGTATTCGACAATGTAAGATTCAAGAGTTAAATACGCGGTATTGTGTTTCGAGTGACCTGTTCTAAGGCTGGGTATTGCCAGGTACCTCACAATTAAATTCTGATTCTTTAGGTCATGGTTTGATTCTATTTCGATATTGATTCAATAATCTGTGCAGATAATAAAAATACCTAAATATTATTTAGGTATTTTTGAAATTTGTATTGGTTTAGACCAGTGACCCCAAAATGAATTAACCATTTAATTGTGCTTTAACTGGAAAAAAGGAATACAACATTGTATAGTATTGTTCCTGAGCTAAACTCGCAGCATAAAAGTAATAATCATAACATGGCCAAATGTAAAAGTGCATGTAAATGTAGGCACACTCTGTTCTAGTTTACAACGATGTTTTTTTAATTTATTTTTAGGGAAATAATCGATTTGAGAGAAAAAAAATCGGAATCTAAATTGAATCGAGAACAAATAAATTGCAGTGCATTGAATCTATATTTTTACCCAGCCCTAACCTGTTCCCACCTAGGTATGATTGGACAACTCCAGCTTATTCCTAAACGATTGAGACATCTTTTCCCTCATTTGTTTATGCGTTTTGCCTTTCAATCGAATGTGCGAGAAATAATACCCTTCTCAATTGCAGAGAAACTTGAGTTCGAAGATTTTTGGGTTCAGTGCCTAAAACGTGCTCCCTTTTGACTCTAGACATCCCTGGACTCTTGCTACAACAGCTTGTACTCAGTCCCACCCTTCAGATCAGGGCACTGTGGCTGTTGGAGTTAAAAACAGCCACAGACCAGTCAGGGATGTTAAGAGCTGTTGAAGCTAAACTCTTAAATCAAGTGGATTAGCCAAGGTTAAGTTTTCCCCAAGAGTTAATGGATCGTGGGAGTACATGGGCAACGGCGTCTCAGCCAGCTGTCCCAGGGCCAGTCCCATGGTTGTAACCCGACTTGAAACATGTTTTTCAGGGCATGTGGCGTCTGGCATTCTTCACACCTTCAGAGAAGATTCCATGGGAAGATCTCCATCCTCCGCCTCACCGTTGAAATGGTCCAGTTTTATTTTTATTTTGTAAATGTTTGTTTACAGCAAGTCAGGCTACCAATGCAGGGTTAAAGCACACATACACACAGTGGATTTGTTTGGTTTTTCCACAGACAACCATCTGTCAATCATCTAGACACTGCTTCTTTCACTCCCCGGTTTATGGATGTGAACTTTGACTTAAGTTGAACCCACCAATTCTGTCTTGTTTCCTTTTACAGTAGTGTCAATCCAGAGATGTCCTAATTTTTTTCACCATGGTTCGATGTAGTAACGATGATTCTGAATACAAAAACAGACATGACCTATTCATTCAAGGTCCTACATCTTCCATTTTGATGAAAGCCCCTTTTGCATCGTTCTGCTGGTAGATAAACAGGATGTGGGGGGAAACGATGAAACCAAAGCTTAATGCTACGTCTGAAATTTACAGTCCATCTAGAATCTCTAGCGGGCCGAAGTGAATTTCTTACCCGCCCCTGAAATGCTGTATTGTTAAACACTGCCGTAGTGTGATGGGCCAAACATGTTGACCAATGATTTTTTTTTTTTTTTTAATAGTCAAGTGTTTACTAAATAAGAAGTTGCCGCCAATGTGTTGAACCACACACTTTGTTCAACACTGGCCCATTAATGAGTGAGCTTGTTTACTCTTAAGTTGTATTATACATCTACCTACAAATTGGCAGCACTTTGCAGCTTTTTTCCATTTTTGAACAGGTGAACTGATTGATTAGGGGCTTTAGTCAACATGGACAAGTTTCTCATTTTATTTAAAATGATTCATTGGTTTTGTATTAACACTCAAGTGCCTTAAACAGATGGATCCCTTTTGCAGTTTAACTTTCTGTATTCATATATACTTTTTTTTTTCATGAAGGACTTGGTGGTCAAAAGTAAGCCTGGTGTTGTCTCACAAGGGCACATCACTCAAAGAATGATGGATGATTCGGTTTGGCATTGAGTCAATCAATCATTTTGTCACCCTCCAAATATACAGGCTTTTTTCCCCAGACTGGTTTTCAGGACATAAATTGCACAATAAGTCATTCAAATTCAGTTTCCCTCATTCATCGGTACGTTCTGCCATCATTATTCGCCCATTCATTGGCTCATTTCAAAATAATGGGAAACACCAGCAATAAAGGGACCATTGTTTTTGTGCCCCTGAAATATCTGTCGCTTTTATGTGTTTTTAATGTGTCTGTGATTGTGTACTCAAGACTCGACTAAACTCTTGGCCAATATGTAATTTTGTGTGAAGGTGGATTCACTTAAACTTGTAAGGGGAGCAAGAGCAAATACCACTACCTGCATTTTGTAGCCGTGACATCACGTTTTTTGTAAGCACAGTTGAAATGTTGAACTCGATGACCAATTCTATCTGAGCTCCGCAACTATGGAGATATGGATGCCTTTGTTAACTTCTGTTGTGACAGCTGGTGGTACGGATGCCAAGTTTGTTTTCTGTAAAGTGATAATAAATGCCAGCGCCTCATATTGAATAAAAGTCCAACCTAAGCTCCCTTTCTGTGTCTTTTTCTTCTTTAATTGTGATCATGTTTTTTCTTTAACGTTCCCCCAAATGAATGTAGGAGAAGGCGTTTAGGTAGTCTATCTTGCATTTAGACTGTCATGCATTTGAATGTATGCATTCAGATGAAGCTGTACCTTGTTTGGCCTTCGACTTTCCGAGTGGCGTGTCCTGTCCTCCTGGCCAGTGGCAGCTGAGCGCTAACACTCTGTAGCCAATCACAGAAAAAGGACAGGCGAACGTCATCTACCGTTGCGGACGTTGTGGTGAACTTTACCGGTGACAAACGCCACACGGACCTGCACCGCTAACGTAAGTAAATCTTGAAATTATAAAGACTTTAAAACTCACCCCACCGATGCACCTTGCACCTGTTACTTTGGTTTAGATGCATGGTTTGCCTAAACTCGAACTCGCCCACTTTGCTATTATGTTTGCTAACCCATGTGCTAGGATCGCCTTGACGTTAGCATTTGGAGGTTAATTAATGCTAGTCGGATAGCTCTCTTTGAAACGGCAGGAAAGCCATGTTGGTGGTCGAGTGTATTGAAATGGAACACCATTAGGAATTTCTGCAATTATTAAGAATGAGGTCTCTGCTTAAACCTAGCTTAGTTGACCCCAGACAGTCACGTTACTGCTGGTGTCGTGCTCAGCGGCAGCTACCAATGTCAACGACTGCAACTTGAACAACTTACACAGTGAATAGCATTGTGCAGGTCTAACCTGATGGCACTAGATGCAATTCCAATACTTCATGACATTGCTGCGTCGGTCAGGTAGTTTGCTTGGTCTTGATCGTACCCCTTGCTTACCTGCGGTTTCTATACACCTGTTAATGTGATTTTTAGAATGGGCAGTGTGTTAGCTGCCAGCTCCCCAACCCCAGCCGTCAACCCGGCTGGAGGTGGTGCACAAGGTGCGGGCCTGGGGTCCTTTCCTCCCGGTTTCGGTATGCCTTCGTTATCGCCAGTCTCTCCACCGTCAGGCCAGGCGGCAGAAGATGCAGATAACCCCCTCCAAAATCCAGGCACATACGAGGAATGCCACCGAAAATGTAAAGGTCTGACATCGGCATAAATTTCGGGTTTTGTTTTCACTTTATGTTGTGATCATTCGTTAAATTTCTGTATTCGGCTTGGAGTTAGAGGTTTTTACAAGGTATCTTATTTTGTATTTTATAGAGGTGTATCCTATGCAGATGGAAGGTGTGCGGATAGTTGTCAACAAAGGTCTAAGCAATCACTTCCAGGTGAGTCATGTATATATGAATCAATGCTTACTCGTTTCTAAAAATGCACAACGTAAATGCTAATGACGTTGTGTTATTGTGTCCCCCAGGTCAACCATACAGTTAACCTCAGCACCATTGCAGAGTCTGGATACCGGTTTGGTGCCACTTATGTCGGCACCAAGCAGACTGGACCTGCTGAGGTAGGAGCTAGGATCGAAGTTTCCAAATTGTCTGAACAAGCCCATGGCCCCTTTATTCAGTCACTTTGTGGCTTAAAGAACATGTAAATTGTAGCTTTTGAATACCAGCTGAGGTGGGTCTTGTTTCTGGGCTACTTCGCTCAAATTTCCCCTGGAAAAAAACTTTATTGAACAGAACGTATGATGTGACAAAGTTTACAGGTCAGGGACATTTTATGGTTTGGATATTGAATATGTGGACTTCTTGCCTCCAGTCATTCCCAGTGATTGTTGGTGACATGGACAACACTGGCAGCCTCAACTCCCAGATCATCCACCAACTAACCTCAGCACTACGTACCAAAATAGCAATTCAGGTATGCAGGCCCTTTAGAGCTGTTGATACATTCACCATGTGTTTACTATATACATTGTGTTGGTAGTAATTTGTGTCATGTATTGTATGTGCTATAGACTCAGCAGCAGAAGTTTGTAAACTGGCAGTGTGACCTGGAATATCGTGGCGTGGACTTCACCTCAGCAGTAACACTGGGAAATCCAGACATCCTCGTGGGCTCTGGTAAATATTTAACAAAATGGAAAACCAAAACTTTATAGATGGCGGAGGGTTCTGCTGCTGGTCAATTCAGAGACTCAGGGGCCACTCACACTAGGGCTGCGGCCCTGTGCCCGAGCTCATTTGCATACTAAAGTCTAGAACGTTTGGCTAGTGTGACCACGCCATCCGTATTCCAGCACGGAACAGCCCCTTGGCCACGGCACACTTGGGAGAGGTGTGCCGTGGCCAAAGTACAGATGCTAATGAGATGACACACGCACACGTGCGGATACGCAACGTGAGCTGGATGACGTAGTCCTTGCGCGACCCTTCTTTCTTTAAAGGTCCCATGCCCTTCTTCCCCACAACAATCTTTTTAAACAATGGCGGCAAGCGGTTCACGAGTGGGTTTACGTTGGTGCGATAGTGAAGTCGAGTGTTTACTTGAAATTTGGGCCGACGACAGCATTCACGTTGTTGTTCTCCATTGTTGTTATGGCGGCGAGGAAGCTTGGTGATGACGTATTTATGGTATTATGACGTGATGACGTATGTATGAAGGAGCAATCATGCCCAGGCCATGGCCTTTGGGAGCAGTGTGACCACGGGCCAGCGTGGGGAGTGGGGAGGGGTGGAATCGTGCTGAATCTTCCTGCAGCACGGAACAGGCAAACTTGCCTAGTGTGAGTGCGCTCAGTAATCCGGAGCAATTGGCAGTCGATTTATACGGAGGAGGTAGTGGGTTATCTTATGCTGTGAACATTGGGACATTCTCCTTCAGGATGCCCTCAGAGAAACAGTGCCGACCAGTCTAGATGACAGTATTTAAGTAAGCCCGGATCGCCAGGTGGGCTGAGTCAGTTAAAGCAATACTGGCTGTGTTCCCCAAGGCATTCTGGTGGCTCATTACCTCCAGTCCATCACACCAGCGCTGGCCCTGGGAGGAGAGCTGGTGTACCACCAGAGACCAGGGGAGGAGGGTGCGGTCACGTCCCTCATTGGCAGGTACACAGGTAAGGCCTTCTGTGACACCGCTTGCCTATGTGCAACGGTCTTGATCTCACTAAATTACTTGCGCTAGTGTAAATAAAATATATCAATCACTTTGACCATTTTTACATCTGAACAAAGTTGCATTGCTGACGCTGTATTTGTTTTCTTTGATATCTTTTCAAATTAGGTGAAAATTACGTTGCTACATTGACTCTTGGGGGAGCTGGGGCCCATGCTACGTACTACCACAAAGCTAATGAGCAGGTATGCAGCTTTTAGAACGTCATGGTCATAACAAGCACGACTGGAGGAGTTTGGTGATTCAGAGTTGTATAATAAACCTAGGATATTTTATTTTTCATATAATTTTAAAGAACAGCTGAGAGTTTACTTGATTTTATGATTTTCTGTTTTTGTTTGATATCAAACTATATTACTGCTTCTGTTACAGTTGCAGCTAGGAGTGGAGTTTGAAGCAAACACGAAGATGCAGGAAACCACAACATCTGTCGGCTATCAGGTGGATCTTCAGAAAGCCAACCTGCTCTTTAAAGGTAATTTTATTCGAAATTAGTTTGGGTGCTCCCTGTTAATAATCAAGGCCTCTCGTTCTGTCTCAACCTCTTGTGGTCTTGGTACTGTTAATAATTTAGGCCTCTCGTTCTGCCTCTTGTTTTCGCCAACCCCTTGTGTTCCAGGCACAGTGGACAGCAACTGGTTGGTGGGCGCCACCTTGGAGAAAAAGCTCCTGCCTCTTCCACTCACACTAGCCCTTGGGGCTTTCCTCAACCAACGCAAGCATAAGTTCCAATGTGGCTTCAGCGTCACCATTGGCTAGAGGGCTCCTCCGCTGCCCCCGATCCAGCTTGCGGGCCTCCGATTGGACGGAGGCCCTCAAAGACACCGGATACACCGGAGATTCTCTCGTAGCTTTCTGAGACAGAAAGGGGAAGAGAAAACAAACCCTTCCAAAGAGCCAGGACTGACCAAAGCCATGCCCTCACACCGTAGCTCCAGTGTCTATTTTCTGTACGGTGCGTTGGATTTCATGACAGCATTGGCAGAGTGAAAGCCTCCGGTTATGTGTGTGTGTGTGAATGTTGGATGAAAACAAAATCAGGAGAGCAGTTTGCCGTAGTAATGAAGTATGGTCAATCACAAATAAATGTAATTTTTCTACCAATGGTTATATTTGTTTGCTGGGATGAGGTCAGGTGGGACTGTTACTTTGAAAGGACACTTCAAAATATGATTAAATGGAAGAAGAATATCCAGCCCATGAATGAGATCAACCCATGGGTTTTGATCAATTTGGAGAAAAGGAAAAACGCCATTATAACCAGTGTGGGCTGTTGCATAGTACGGGTGAATTAAATGTTTTGCTCTTCAAATTATAATTTGCTGTGAACGAATGAGCCTGTCAATGTACATATGATTATATTATCAATGTAAATGTTAGCGTCCTGAAAACCACTACCCCATCCAGCCCGCCTGATTAAAGTCTGACAGTATTTATTTTGTCTACATCACCTGGCAACAGGAACAGTTGCCCCCCTTTTGACACTGCACAATGCAGTGATGGGCTTCATCTCATGCATATTTGCCTGGTCAGGGTCGCCGGATGCTGGGAACTCCCAGCTTTTACATGTTAATAAGTCACACTTTGGCACTTTTTGCAATCATTTCAGATTTGCAGCCACCACAGGTCAGATGTGCTAAATGGTTTTATTTTTTATAAACTAGTGTTTTATTCAAAGCCCAGGCCAGCAGCAGTTTAAGCGCTGCATCAGATGTTGCACGCTGGCCAAGGACCACACTGGTGGTTAACCAATGAGAAGTATAGGCAAATTTGGAGCAAGAAATAACAATTTTGGTTGAAAAGTCTAGGTTTTAAAAATGTTTTATACTGGGAGAGATTTCACTCAAAACTTGAAATCCATGCTGGCATTGGTGTCTGGTTTGGCCATGTTTAGGAATGGTATACAGCAACCAAGACTTAATCTGCAAAGCATTGATCTGTCATATAAGAGACTTTTGTTATACTATTATGATTGCAAAACGGACCTGTTTCAGACCAGGAGTTATTATTTAGAATTAGGCATCCAGTGAACGAGACACCACCTCTGTCGTCTTGCGCCTCCCAGTGGCCTAGCTGCTAATTAGAAATAAATGGACGAGGAAATTACATTTTCGGGCTAAAAGTCCGGGATTATGTGACATTGATAGTCTTGACGTTTTGATAGTGGTGGCGTGCCGGGCGTGCCGCGGGCTCTCGTGGGCCGTTTGGGCCGGCCGGCCAATCGGGGAGCGGTATCTGTCGCGGGCGAGCGGCCCCATAACATCTGGGCCAATTTTCTATGGCCATCCAACAGCCAAATTTCTCCAACCCCCTCACCACAGTTTTACATAAGAAAAATCGGTATTTATACCAGAGATATTGGTCCCTATATCACAGTCACATGGTAACCCTAAACTTTTACATCGATCTCCATGGTTTTGTAGCCAAATTTCTTACTCAGATGTTGTTGTTTTATTGAATCATTGGGGTTGATGGAAGTTGGAAGTGTGGAAGTTGGATGTTGGTATACTCTGTCGCCATCATGGCGAAAGAGAAAGAGGTCCTTATGAACTTGGATTCGGATGACGTGATAGACAGGGTTGCGGAAAAGAGCAAGCTCCAATTCGTACTTTATTAACTGCATGATGGTAAGACATGTTTTTATTATGGAGCGGCTGGCTCTAATGATCTATTCAGTTTTTATGCATTTGGGTTGTGCATTGATGTGTCTATGTTTTGGTGCAGTTGTTTAACGCATTTAAGTTCACCATCACTCTCTGGAGCTATTTTTTTTCCGTGCGTGAAAAGTTCTGCGAATTGCGCGCGGGGGTACGCGCGCGCCCCGTGGGCCGCTGGTGGGCGCAAATGCCAGTGCCGTTTTTTGATCCCAGTCCGTCACTGGACACTAAATAAATGTAGTAAGGAGATAACAATGTCTTATTGTGGGCAAATGTGATTTACCAATAAGCACAATACTAAAAACTTGAATATTAGGCTTAATACTTTTTCGAAGCTCGAACATCCAGATTTTTTGTTTAAGTTAACTGAGCTGTCCCATTCATCTAAGGAAAGTGTGCTAAGGTTGGTAGAACTCTTGCAAGGGAATTCCATTTCCTGCTGTACATGGAGGTAGCTAGAAACAATGCACATGTTATCACAAATAAAGCTGTCAAGCGATTAAAATATTTAATCGTGATTAATCGCATTAATCGCAAATTCTTTTTCTATGCTAAATATCCCTTGATTTTTTTGTCCCATAATTCTTCTCATTTTAATTCTCTTATCAACATGGTGAAGTGCATCGGCTTGTCTTGTGCAAATGATTTTTTATTGATAACAACATTGGCATATACTGATCAAAACAGGACGATACAAAAAAAGAGCCTATAGTGCAATTAAACGACTGCTTTGAACAAATGTCATTTGAACATAGCAGTCAGGCTACTGCTTCTTTGTTTTGAGCCAAAGAAAAAAAAAAAAAAACTTTTTTTTTTTTTTGTAAATAAAATATTTGCGTTAATCGCGCGATAATTGTTTTAACGCCGTTAAAATTGGTTTGCGTTAACGCCGTTAATAACGCGTTTAACTGACAGCTCTACAAATAACACATCAAAGCGATCAACAAATAGTCTGTGTGTGTGTTTGTGACATGTCAAATGAAAAATAAGATACTCACCCAACAAGGATGCTGTCCCCGTCTCCTCTCATGGTCTGTCTGTTTCGAATAGTTTCTTTTGAAGACACTTGGATGTCTTGGCCAAGTATTGGATGCACAAAAAGGTGAGGTGTCCGTTCTCACAATTGTTTCCGATCATACGAGGCGGAAAACATTTAACAACTCAAGTTATTTCTTCCAGGTATAATATATATATCCTATGCAGGTAAGTGTGAGTAATATGATAGGTGTGAGTAGGGTTAAAGTTATAGGGTTAGGGTTAGTTTTTAGGGTTACTAAAATGATTAGGGTTAGGAATAGTTTAAGGCACACGATCATGAGGATGGACTCTGGAAAGGTTCTCTGTTCAAACCCCATATCTGCGATATACCTGTAGGCTGCCTTTGAGCATGATGAATCATAACCTCCTCATTACTTTAAAAAAAGTTTATCAAATATCTGAAGATGATGACCAACCAATTCCTTAATGATAAAAAAAAACGTTCTGCTAATTCCTTTAGGCTTTTATTATCATAAACAGTGTAGGGAAAATGTGACTATAGAGCCTACATCTTTGGGGTACACTTTTATGACACTGCTATAATTGAAACCCACCTGACCATCCCCGGGCTCTGCGGTGACATTGGTCTGTGTGAACCTGCTCTGCTGAACCTGCGAACCTGAAAACTGAAAAATGTTTTTTGTTCTGATCGCATGTACCACCGCCGCAGGGGGGCACTGTAGGGCTGTGAACGTGTCGTGCATTTGTTTCTTAATTTCAACTGCTTCAAAGTTGTGGATTACGGACAAATGAAAGCCAATTTATTTCTGCCCGTTACAATCTTTTAAATATCTACTTTTTGTGACTTTGGAAAACAGCATTATATTTCCTCCAGCAGGCGTCGCAAAAGTAGAGGTTTACTTTAAGACCAATAATGAAATCTACATCAGACTTAACTATTTGGATCAAAATAACTAATGTTATTTTCATGTATTTTGCATATAATAGACTCAGTCCCTTTGCGCGACGCTGCTTCCTTTTTACACTACCCGGCTGCCTCTTGACCCGCCACCAATTCTCTTATCAGCACCAAGATTCATTTATTTCTCTGTATTGTTTTGCTTGCGCGCTGGTTGGGCCGAACCATACACTGGTTGTGGACAGAATAGCAACAGGCCACCTTCCCCCTTTTAGCCCCCAGGCCATTTGTCAGTAATGTCAACGCCCACTTTGGTTTTATTCGGGTATTGTTTCCGGCAGTTTATGTAGCCTAATGTTTGTTTCATCTTTCACAAATTGTCCTTGGATAAGGTGTGACGGGTGTTAATGAGTCGACTTTGCCTCACTGTTAAACCCCTTCCCCCATCAACTGAGATTGGATGTAGTGTCTTGGAGTAAACCTATGATTTAAATATCAAACTAGTTTCGTATTGAAATTGTTGGTAATCTAAAATCAAATAACTAAAACATGGCTTTGGTGGTAACACTTGAGAATAAGGGCACTCTTAAGTAACAATTAATTACTATTAGTAAATGCAATATTGAGCATTGCTAGATAGCATTAGTGTAAGGGAAAGTGGTTTATGGTTAAACCTAACCTAAACCCTATTCAAAAATGTATGAATGAAGACCATAAGTAAACATCAGCTCATTATGCAATAACTAATATAATGAATAGCTTATTAATACACCCTATTTTTCTAAGGAATTACCCCCTTGGATTAAATCGATTTTTCCAAAACCGAAAGGCCAAATATATATTTTTGGTCAGGCTGGTTGTTCGTTTCCAAGAAACAGTAAAGTTTAAAAAATACATACCGTTGCTATCACCACAGACATAATGTAACATGAATTGTAACTTTTTGACGCGACATCGATTGCCATCATTTCAGTGTAACCGGTTACAAACGCTGTATTATAATGTGCCTGACTAATTCCAGTCCAACCAGGGCGTCTCTTCTCAGATCTGTTTGGGGAATCCATCTTGCTTGTACATCAGATTTGGCGCACGGTATTATCATTTTAACAGTGGAGACATGTAGGTTGAGAGAGAACAGAGAGAGAGGGCATGTTTTGGATGGTTGTTTTCAAAATCTTGCTGTCTACTGCTAGTTTTTTCGTGCAGTACATAAAGAACTATCTGAATAGTGATAAATTCTGAAGGGTGTGCCTAGGGAAACTATTCAATAGATTACTTTCTTGGCTAGGAATCGGTACGTGGATGCAAACAAGGACCCATGCTGCAAGACTAACAAAGTCCTGTTATATTTTCAGAGTTCCTGTAAAACACACAACTGAATCGAGTAATGTCTAAAAGGGAAAAAAATACCGAAACTCAACGACAGTTGGAGGAGAGTTGTGACAAATAAACCTGAGTGGGCTCATTTCCTGAATAACAAACTACATCTACATTCTGGGAACAAACGCCTATCTATCATAACAAGGCTGATTCTCCCCCAGACGACTCTAAGGATAACAGCAAGATGTGACTTGTTTAAAGGAACCAAACCATCCCCTTTGGCACGTTGTCTCCTCCAAACAGTGAATTTGAAAGTTGAGAGTGCCAAAGGTTGGAGAAATCTGTGCTGGCTCCATTTACATTGAAATCATGCCACTTAGAAAAATTACACCTTTTGGCAGCCTAACTATTCAAGTTTAGCCATGATGATGTTGATGTTCTGGGGAGACAGAGCAGTGTTTAAATTAGTGTCACCCCATATCTTCCTCTTCGTAGTTTTGCAATCACGCCATTCCTATGATGTAAATAAATGAGTCATTGATACAATTTTTCATGTCCTGGAATGAACTACAATAGTATGTGTGTGTCTGTGTTTATGTGTGCGCTCTTCTTATGTGTAATCAGTGGACTCTGGACCTCCATGCTGGCACTTGAGAGGGCGAAGGCGATGTTGTCTTTGTATGAACATATGTTCATAACTTGTGTGAACAGTTTTATTTAGTTTATATCCAATCAGTAATCCATGTGACTGAACAAACCAATGGCATTGCAGCTCTCACCGTTCAATTCAAAATAATCTCCTCTTTAGTGAGCATTGGCCTGTCCAAGAGTAAAGTAGTCTGCCAGTACTAAAACGACCTCAGAGACATGGGAGACAAATTACAAAACGTGTGAAAAACCCAACAGGTACCAAAGTAAACAAAAGCTTGTGAATATCTCCAACAGGGCTATGAATAGCCCACCCCCATCAACTTCCACCTCAGATGGATCATTTGGTGCTTTTCTGAAGTTTGTTTCCAAAGGATTGCTTGTGATACACAGTGTAAACTAACCGAGCAAATAGAGCTCCCCAAAATGTTTAAATTGTACTGACAGGGAAGGGTTGAATGTACACTCTGACCATCTTGCATTATAATCTTTGTGTATAAATATATGATGGACAACATTTTGTGTTTTGTGCTCAATGTGTTTTATTTTCTCTCAGATGAATGAGGAGAAATTACAGAAATTAAAAAAACATCATTGCGTTACTTGACTTCGAAAAACGATTAAAACTCAAGGTATATATACATGTTTGAGGAGCACACATTAGAACATGATATTTCTCCCGGTTCTCAAAATAATAAATACTATAGGTGGTAATGGATGAAGCTCTGTGTCATTCATGGTACACGGTACACTTTAGGTCATGGTGTGAATATTGTGCATCTTTCATTGAGTTGGTGGCTTAGTGGGCTTTGACAAAGGACTGGTAGAGGGAGGTGAGCTGGGCCTGGAGGTCCTGGGCGTAGGGGTCCAGCTTTCCCTTCAGATCCTCTGCATAGGGGGCCACTGCCTGCCTCACCATCAGGGCTCTCTGGGCCATCTCCACCTGGACCTGGTCCGCCATGGGGACGACGGTGTCCTGGAACTCCTGCAGACGCTGGTCCACCCTCTGCTTCAGCTCCTCTGTGTAGGGCCCCATCTTGCTCTGCAGCTCCTTCACGCTCTGCTCCAGGCTGATCTTCAGCTCCTCGCTCTTCTGCACCAGGGTGGTCTTCAGGGCCTCGGAGTCCAGGGACTCTGCGTAGGGGGCCAGCTCCTGTTTGAGCTGCTCCACTCTCTGCTGGACCTTGGTCTTCATCTCCTCTGCGTAGGGCTCCAGGGTGCCTCGGACGTTGCTCAGGTCCTGGCTCAGACGCTCCCTCAGCACTTCAGCCTCCACGCCGATCTTCAACACCAGGTCCTGGGCCAGGGGGGGCAGCTGCTCATGCAGGGTGACTGCATACTGGCTGGCCGCATCCGCACTCTCTGTCAGACGGGAACTGGGGGAGGGACAGATATTAACATGGTGTTGGTTTTTATTAACTTCCTGCACATAAAAATCAAAGCACTTTTTATACTAATGCATAGGTTGACATTCAATATTTTATTTTCATGATTAATGATTGGAAAAGTCTCATGACTTACTTTACATCCTGTCCCAACTGGGACTTCCGGATCATCTGCAGAGTATCATCAGCTGTCTGTGTTGCCTGGGCAACGTAGGTCCAGAAGGCATCAGTGAGAACCTCCAGCTGTGGCTTGGGCTCGTCGGCATAGAAAATGTTGCCGTTGCAGCCTGGAATGAGTCAATATTGATGTGCTTATTTTTTAGTAACCAACTTATGTAGCTTTTTACTAGTACTAATAGAAGTTGCTATTTGTTCATTGAAACTTTTCATGACTACTTACCAGAGAAAACGGCGATCGCAAGAACCACAAACACCTTCATGACTGTGTTGTTTTTCTGAAGAAGAAAAAAGCAGAGCGTATTATAATAAAGGCTTTGCTCCTTGACTCAAAGTAGCTCCTGTCAGGACAACTCTCAACTTTAAATCAAAGAGTAAATCTCACCTGGTTGCCTGTCTTTTGTCTCTTAGAGGTCAGTGTATCTGTGAGTGTCAGTGCTGGGCTTTTCCATATTTATACCATGCGGTTGAGTGTTGTAGCAAAGAGCACAAAGTCCAGAAATCACTGCCATGTTGTCACTGCTGGCTACTTCCTTTTCCCCTCTCCCGCTACTATGAAAGATAAGGACTATGATTGTCACAAAAATAGAGGAATTATAGGCTGTTTACAATCATAACTAATTCACTTCATAAATATTTTTGATATTGTCTTTTTTTTTCTCATTTCTTATCCCTCTTTTGCAACAATGGAGGAGATGGTCACTTGCCGTCCACGTAGCTCAGTGCTAACGACCAACAGATAACTCCAGATAGCCTCAGTGCTGTCATGCTGATGGACTTTGTAGTATGGTCAAGCCCTGTGAGTGAAAGGGCATTAGCCGCTCCTCAAACACCTTCCATGGCACTGCTACACTACATGAGGATTAACTATTGCACATCTGCTACATTTTTCAAGAAAGAAAACTCGAAAAAAACGAGAATATGCCATTGTATCAATGTACAAAAACAATGCTGTTCTTACGAAACGCTGTGGGTTTAAGAACTTATCATTCAGAGAGCTAATGCATTACCTTCAGGTACTCAACAGGTATATATTTCATGTTTTCAAACCATTGAAGATTGTTTAACTTTATTGCTGTGGAAACAAAGATCAGCTCACCCCTGGTTCACCTTACCCTAGCTCACCCTTGGGCCGACTTTTTGGCATATTTTGATTCACGTCACAGATCCTGGATCAGCCAGAAACCACCATTAGCCATTTGAGCAGCGGCTAGACGTGGTTTGGCAGAACATGAAACAATACAAACATAATAAAAGTAAACTGTGTCTGCTGAAAGTCCACCATCAAAGATGGACGAGAGGTTATGCATAATCTGAGTAGCCTGAGATGAACCTATACCCTTTCAAATGGCACTGCGTCAGGATTCCATGGACTGTAATACTAAAGGGTGTCCCATCACACAGGGCATTATTCATGATGTGATGATTCCATGGACTGTAATACTAAAGGGTGTTCCATCACACAGGGCATTATTCATGATGTGATGATCCAATAAAGTCATGGATCTATCCTGTATCCCAATCTATCCAATATAGTAATGGGTCAAACCCTTAGCCTAACCCCATCGATTATAATTATGACAATCAAGTAACAAGTAGGCCTAAGTACAATTTCGATAATAACCACATCTCTATGAATCTATGAATGTGTGTTTCATTTGATCTCCACACATTTAAAAAAAATAATATTTTTCACATTTAATTCACATTTGTGATACTTCAGTCTATAATTGAAAAAAATGCAGAGATTTGACTTTGGGCCTGTCTAGGATCTGGGCTGGGCTGGCTTGGGACGAGTAATCTACATAATATTGAAGTTCTTCGAATCTATAATTTATCGCTGTTTACAAATGATCTTTCATAGATCATCAGCCTATTCTCAGCCAAAGGCAATAGTAGCCTAGCCATAAAGACGTTGAATTATGAGCGACTGGCTGATAAGTGGAGGAGAAAGGCAGCACCGAGAGAGCGATGCGTGCTCGGCACATGCGGGGGGCATGTGTTGAACTAAGTCAATCACTGAAGGAGCTTCGCCCCACGCGTCGGACAGTCCCGAGTCCAGAACACCGCACTACAAGTCCGGAACACCACACTACAAGTCCGGAACACCACACTACGATTTCGGAACTCCGCATCACGAGTCCGGTACCCCCCACCTGGAGTCGGGAACCCCCCACCTCGAGTACGGAACACAGCAGTATTGAAGTGATTATTAGCGCTGATTATCATCAGTGACGTCATATTTGAAAATGTAAGACGGATTGGATGTAATTTCATATGTTCCCCTTTAAGTTACAAACCTTATAGAATATTTTTTAACATGCCAACACCGATAACCGCAAAAAGGAAAGAAAAACCAAAGAAACGCAAACCAACAAAGAGGCGGGCCGGATATGTTAATGAGGGGCCGCCTCTGTAATGAATAGGCAGGAGAAACCCTGCTCTTGTGAGCTCTAAGGAAGCCAAGGTGAGTGACGAAAGACTTTCAATGCACCTTTGAACATTCCTGCCCCTTCTATTCCATTTCCCTCCAGTCCCCGTCTGACAGAGCGTGACGACGTTGGCTGCCAGTTTGCGGTCCCGTTGCACCATCAGTGGCCCCCCCATGGCCCCGGGCCTGGGGTAAAGGGCCAGTCAGGAGGCAGAGGTGCCGAGGGAGCCTCCGAGCCGGGACCTGAGCCCCGTCAGAGGCACCATGGAGCCCTACGCCGAGGAGATGACCAAGATCCAGCAGAGGAGCAGCTCAAACAGGAGCTGCAGAGCCAGGTGGGGCCCTACACAGAGGAGCTGAAGCAGAGGGTGGACCAGCGTCTGCAGGAGTTCCAGGACACCGTCGTCCCCATGGCGGACCAGGTCCAGGTGGAGATGGCCCAGAGAGCCCTGATGGTGAGGCAGGCGGTGGCCCCCGATGCAGAGGATCTGAAGGGAAAGCTGGACCCCTACGCCCAGGACCTCCAGGCCCAGCTCACCTCCCTCTACCAGTCCTTTGTCAATGTTAACAACAGCTTTATCAACAGACATTGGGAATGTATTACGAATATTCGGGTACAAGTTATATTTTAAAGTTTTTGGACAGTAAGTTGTGTATGTTGATGTCTAAGTTTTTGTGGTCTGTGATCATGTCATATGTATCTAAGAGGAATATTCCAATAAAAGCATTATATATTTTTAAAAAGTGAACGTTGTTTTTTTTATGCCATATATATATATATATATATATATAAAAGGAAAGCAAGATTAATCCATTGAGGCATTTGTCATTCGTTTTTTATTCTTATTTCGTTCTGAATTTGTTTTCAAGTTCAAGTTCAAGTGTTTTTATTTGTCACATACAATAAATTGAAGTGAAATGTTAAAGGGTCAATGCTCCACACTGTGCAAAAATAAATAAATAAAAATATAAAATAAAATAAAAATAAAAATATAAAATAAAATAAATTAGTTAATTTATTTAGATAAAATATAAAATGTAAATAAAATCAAATTTAAAAATAAGGTGTTGAATTAAAAATTTGAATTCAAGTGTCTCACTGCCTGTGGATAAAAACTTCTCTTAAGTCTCTCAGTCCTTGAGTTAAGGCTTCGTAGGCGTCTACCCGACGGCAGCAGGGTGAAGAGGCTGGCATTGGGGTGTGTGTCATCCCTCCTGATGTTTTTTGCCCTCGACTCCACCCTCTTGTGGTAGATGTCCTTCACGTTGGGTAGGGACGCTCTGATAGTCCGCTCAGCTGAGCGCACCACCCTCTGTAGGTTGTAGGTTTTCAATATCATCTTAGTTTTACTTCTGTTTAAAACTGGCTTGCTACTTTTTTTTGGAGATTGTCAGTTTTAACTCAGCACACCTAACACCATTAAACATTATTTGTTCACTTTAGACAGATGAATAATCACTTACAAACGACAAATTAATTGACAGAGAAGAAAATAATTGTTCACTATAATTATAGGTTCATTGTATCTAGTTTGGTAGACATACAGGTTTCAGTTACTTATGTGTGCGTTTCAGTTATTTATGTTCTTTCAAAGGCTCTTTGAATTTTTCTATTTCAGTAAACGAAAAAGGTTTTCTAGTCATTGATCTAGTTTTTGTTAACAATAATAACTTTGCCGTAAAGTAAAAATTTAAGATCCATGATACACATGATTGATTTCCCTGCAACTAAACATCACAATGTAGCATTACATCATGAAAATTGGAACATCTCAACATAATATTTCAGGACGTTGGTTAGAGTTGACGCATCTTCTCTTGTTTGGGAATGGTTAGTTTGAATGGTTGATGGTTGATAAATGATGATGGCCTGGTTTAAATTAAGCCACCTAGGATATAACCTGACAGAACATATCCCAGGAAGCATCTAGGATACTATCACAGAATCAATAATGTAACATTAGCAATAATTCTGTATTTGGAACATCACTGAACACAATGTACTCATTCTTCAACAATATCAGAAAAACTTACAATAACATTTCCGTAAACTGCATGCAGCCATCCCCCGTTTATTCTGTATCTGGTTGCAACATTTCCCCCCCCCCCCCCAGCCCGCTTCCACACACACACACACACACACACATGGCGTGTTGAGAGTTGCCCCAGCGAGTCAAGATGTATTTGACTGATACACCTCTCTTTCTCTCTGTTGCTGTTGATCTCCTGCCTTTCCCCGTCGCAAACAACATTCCTCTCCTCTACCCCCCACTGGCTGTGCACACCTTTAACCCTCCAACCTCCAGAACGAGGGGTTCTGAATCACTATGTACTGTGTACCACTGTACCATGTCCTTTCAACATTACTGAAACATTAAACAGATGTATTTTTCTTTAATTTTTTTGGTTGTAGTTTTGATTTGTATTCTAGAGCAGAGAATAATTTAATAAGACTTTGGGAATATTTTGGACTCTTAGTCGTCTTAATTAATAGTTAGCAAATGCAAGTAACCTTCTGCAATGCAAAATCTTTCTTTTATTCTTTTACTCAATTAATATATTGATTCATATATATTATGATGATGATGGTATATAACTTAGATGTATAATCTATAGAGAGAACTACAGTGTTAAAACGTGTTTTTTGATTCTGGTGATATGATAATAAAATACACAGTATGATACAAGTACAGTTCAATATTTTAAAGGAGAACAGGAGATCACGAGTTCACTTGGGAGCTACAGTAAATCTGAAGTTAACCCACAGTAGCACCCGGTTTCCTAATTTGGCCCACAACACACATCGCCAAACTGACGGTGATCGTGACTCAAAGGCTGCTGACATCTGGTAACGCTCACCCAACACTGCACAGGAAATGAAGCCAAATGCGCTCGACCGGCAGATTCAGTGTCGAGGCCTCTTACCTAGATAAACTAACTGAAGTGATGTCACTGACGCATGTTCAAACCCTAGAGTCAAACCCATCCCTGTCTTCTTGTGAACCCCAGAGTTGTTGTTGTTGATGTTAATGGTGGGCTGTGCTTCCCGGCACCCAAACTGCTTCCCCAGACAATGAGCTCATCAGAGGTCACAGATGTTCATAGCCTGTTTGGTAGCTCAGAAGAAGCAGAAGCTGCATGTGATGCAAACCTGTCTGTTTGTCTGAAAGTGACTGCCTCTTTTAGTTTCTGTTCTTCTATGTTATTTAGGGATGTGTTTGACGGTCATTGACCTGTGGCTGATTCTGTGCTTACTGTACAATAATTGGCTTGAATTAACATTTTAATATATTTGCTTGTGGCTCTACATGTAATTATGCTGGCCAGATTGACATGTAGGCCCAATATCTTTATGAAGTGATAATAATATAGCCAGCCCTGACACTCGCACAGGTGGGAAAAGAGTTCATGTCTGCACATGACTACAACACTATACGAGATTATGCCCAATCACAGAGTGAACAAATCAAATATATAATCCTTCTATTCACATCCTGCTAAATTTAGTGAACAGAGGGAAAAACAAGAGCTGGTGGCGTGACAAGAGCTGCACAACACCGATTAAATTGCTAATGTCATGTGTTATTGTGTGTTATTAAACTGGACTAGGCTTGTTGGAGTGCTGAACATGCAGAATCTCGGCTCCCCGCCCCCGCGTGGCACAGCCTCCCTCTGGTGAGGAGCAGCACGCACAGCCTGGCAGAGCCCCAATAGAACAGCCGTCGCTTTCTTACCATTGAGTCACCCAGCAGACTTTCTTCCCAACCACTTACAATGTTTTCTTTCAGCTTTTTTTCTCCAGATTGAAATAAAAGGCCATAAACGACAAACAACTACATAGGGGTTGCACATCGTAATGGCCTACAGGTAGAGGTTGAGGGCATTGGGGTGGGAACCAAGAGCCTTCCGGTCGGGAATCCAACACCATCATCTCTACCATGTTGCTCCTGTCTTCTAGTCCAATCAATTTAAGTCATTATTTTATTGGTGAATCCATTATTTTATTGGTGAATCCATCATGTTATTGGTGACTCCATTCATCAAAGATGCAGTATCAAAAGTTCCCAGGTCACATTCTACGAACCCCCCAAAACCCTGAACCCTCTAAAGGCCACGGAAAACTCACCCAAGCTCAACTCTTACGACGCTAACCTTCCATGAAATGGCGTGCTAGCTGAATCCAATTATGTGGTGCTGTACAGCCACCATGATGTTCATTGGGTAGCCTTTTGAACATTAGCCAATTCATGGAGAACAGTTTTTCAAGTTTTTTGTTTAAAGAGCAAAATAGGCCCAGGCAGACAGGGAATGCTAAACATGGAAGGAGAAACTATAGTTGACTGCACAGTTGGAAAAATAACTTTATCTTTGTACATTGGTGTCAATTAAAGCTTTTTTCTTTCATATGAAGAAATAGTGGACCACGTTTTAACATGTTTGCGATATGCCCCTGAAGAAATCAATGAGCATGCACAAACAAGACCAAAATCTATATTTTTATCATAATTTCAGAACATTACATTCTGGGAATTACTAGAAAACAGGACTGACTCAAGGGACAAAGGTCAGGCCATGATTGGTTGACCCTTGACCTTCCAAAACGGACTGGCTTTATCCTAATCCTATCAGTGGAGCAGATATCTAAGAGCACATAGGTGCTGGTATTTACAGCCCCAATAAAATGTCAACATCTGTAAATTGTTTCTGAAGAACAACTATTTTCCTGGGTTTTATCTAAAATCATACATATTTAAAAGGGTAGTAATCTGACACTCAAATATAAAAATAAAGAAGCCTAATTCAGAAAGGTCCAACTATAGTTGTTGTGGTGTAGTGCTTTCTTGTCCTCAGTCCTGGTCTGATGGTAATCCTGTCTCTGTATGGCCAGGCTCAGTGTCCCCAGGTTACAACATGCCCTGTTCTCTGATAACCGGTTCTGATGTGGGAGCCTGGGTTCTCATGATCCACTACAGTACATCATACAGACCTTTTTTTTTAAAAGCAGCACACTATCTCCATAGCCTACATATGGATCCTATAATATAGGTTGCTTTGGCTAAGGTCGATGTAGACAGTGGAGGCCTTTAATACGTCTATGCGTTTAGGCTACTGCTGCTTGTATGTGGCGTTAAACAACTGGCGTTGGGGGTCGTGTGTGTGTGTGTGTGTGTGTGTGTGTGTGTGTGTGTGTGTGTGTGTGTGTGTGTGTGTGTGTGTGTGTGTGTGTGTGTGTGTGTGTGTGTGTGCGCGCGTGTGCGTGAAAGCCATTAGGCCATCTTTGTCAGAAACAAAACAATGCGAAAGGAATTGGCACTTAGGTGCGTTGAATTGTCCGCAATTTTACGCACTTGCGGGGGTCGAGTTTGAATTCAAATGCATAGGTCGATTTTGAATTCAAATGTAAGCCTACGTGGAAAGGGTCATTTAAATACTGGCGCGATTGGCCATTCTGCTCCGACACCTTTTGTATGTAATGTGTGACTGTAGGCTAATAAAACCACATGAAGCAGGTGAGAAATTTAACAAAATCTAGTTTAAAGTTCCCAATCTTTGTATTACAAGTAGGCTAGGTAAGAGCATAGTTGGAGCTTACATTTAACATGCCCACATCGTAACAGTCGGACACCACAAGCATGCAGAAGCCCCTTCAATGAAGATCGAATTATAAAATACGCTGAGATGCATGAGTGTGTTATTTCCTCCCTATTGAATATGGAGGCCTAGGCTATCGGGTAATGTAACGTCGCCCTGAGATTACTCAATCACCGTTTTCAACAATAAAACCTACGAGACCTTCGGACGGCAGTAACGGTGGCACATTGCGTGGAGGTTATTGTTGAATAGACCGACCCTTCTCATCTCATCATCACAACCACGTGGATGGATGCGCGCACACACACCCACTGGGGCGCGCGCCCTGCGAAAGCACGCAGCAGCGCAACCTCCAGGGATCATATAAAAGTCCTGCACCGCTGTTCCAAAGTCAGGAAGGATCTGATCTCTCCAGGTGAGTGGATGAGCGGCTAGGCAGGAGAAGATAGCGCATCCTCAACTGCGTCTCCTAACTTCTTATCATTTTTCGTTTATCTTAACGATACTTTTCCTGAATGCTAAATTTGGTTGTTTCAATACTTGTAACATGTAATAATTCGAATTGGGTAACTCTATCATTGAATGCAAAAAAACAATTTGAATTTAGGTTGCTAGTTCGATCCCCAGCTCCTCCTAGCGAGTGTTGATGTGTCCCTGAGCAAGACACTTAACCTTAACTGCTTCTGACGAGCTGGCTGTCGCCTTGCATGGTTGACTCTGCCGTCGGTGTGTTAATATGTGTCTTAACCGATGTAAGTCGCTTTGGATAAAAGCGTCTGCTAAATGCCCTAATTGTAAACCTACATTATTTATTTTTTAATCAAAGAGGAATTGACATGACTATGTTCTGACTTAAAATCACTAAACTATTCACAGTATAGATAGGAGTAAACAAGTATGGAGTGCTATAGCTTGTAGTTCACATCTGCATTTACTAGCCTTCATTAACTTTGCATTCTCTACCTTTCCCCCAATAGTTGAATCTGTTTAATCGAACAATCATGAAGGCTGTAGCTCTCATCCTTGCTCTTGCATTTGTTGCAGGTAAGCACGCCTATCATTTCACCACACTGCATTTCATACTGCCTTCCTTGCTTGTGATAACGTGCTCTGCTCTCTTTTAACTAAAGACTCTGTTTTCCCCATGTAGGCTGCAATGCCCGCGTCGTGCTCCCCCTGCCCCCCCAGACCAACTGGGAAGGCTCGGTGGATCAGTTCTGGCAGTACATTGCCGACCTCAACACCAAAGCCGATGGCGTGGTGGAGAACATCAAGGCCTCCCAGATCAGCAGGGAACTAGAGTAAGAAACTGACCCCCGTCTTGCCGTCTTTGCTGGGGTTCTGTGTGCTCTGCAAATAGGGCTCATTGGTTCAACTATTTGCATTCATGCTAAATCCTATCTCTTATTCATTCAGTCAAATTCAATACAAAGAGCTTTATTGGCATGACGAATAAATACGCGCACACACACTTATCTTCTGCTCTCTCCCCCTCCTCCTCCAGCACCCTGATCACCGACACCATGGCCGAGCTGGCCGTGTACCGGGAGGACATCACCACCAAGCTGGGCCCCTACGCCGATGACACCACGGGCCAGCTGACCCAGGACATGCAGCTGCTGACCGACCGCCTGCAGAAGGACATGGTGGACGCCAAGGAGAGGAGCGGCCAGTACCTGGAGGAGGTGAAGGCTCTGGTGGAGCTCAACGCGGAGGAGGCCAACACCCGCCTGGGCACCTACACCCGCAAGCTGAAGAAGCGCCTGAGCAAGGACACAGAGGAGATCCGCAAGTAAGGACTGGTTCAGGCTGGGACACAGGGCGGGTGTGTGCGGCCCTGGGAGAGATGCACTGGCTTGGCACAAGAAAAGGATTGGAAGACTAGGAAAATGATAGGATAATGATTGGGAAATGTATATAAAGTGGTTTGCATACATTTCCCTTCTTGGTTGAAGATGAATAGGAAAATTAAATGCATGTAAAACAGTACTATATAGTATACATGATGATAACATTGTTATTGTTATTGTTCATGGTGGGGCTGAACTGTCTAGATGGATAGCTAACCCCTATGTTCTCTCGCTTCCTCCCCAGCACCGTTTCCACCTACCTGGGCGAGGTCCACTCCCGCACCAGCCAGAACCTGGACATGGTGAGGGGGCACGTGCAGCCCTACGTCAACCAGGCCCACGGCAGCGCCAGCGAGAAGCTGGGCAGCATCACGGCCCTGCTGAAGACCCAGGCCGACGGTCTGAGCCAGCAGCTGGAGACCCAGGCCGAGGGCCTGAAGACCCAGCTGGAGTCCACCGCTGAGGAGCTGCGCACCACCATGGAGGAGAAGATGGACCAGCTGGGAGACATCCTCGCCCCCTTCGTCGCCAAGGTCCGCGAGCAGATCCAGACCATCACAGACACCGTCCAGGAGAACGCCGGCCAATAGATTCTCCTAAGATCACGGGTTGGGGAAGGGGGGGGTTAGATGATTCATGATGAGCTACTGTTTTCTTTGAGGGGGGGGGGGGGAGTTGAGTGTTACCAGTGTGTGTGTGTGTGTGTGTGTGCATGTGTGTATATGAGGAGGGTGGGGGAGGTGCTCGATGGTGTGTTGACGATCGCTTTAAAGTGACTTGCCAGCACATCTTAGCACCTGCCTGTTAGATCCTGTCTTCCTGTTTGGTGTTAGATCAGTGGTGTCCTTCATCTCCTCTTGTCTCTCCTGATCCCCTGAACCCCAGCCGGTCTGAGGCCCTGTCCAGAACCACTGCGTTTGAATGCTTTACATCTGCTTCGTTGAGTGAAATCCTCTTGTGGTTTAACCTTGATTCCCAAGTGCACTGAACCCTGTGGTTGCATATTATGAAGCCACCAGTATACCTACAGTTAATACCCAAACCATTTAAGCACCCATGTCTACTTTAGATTAACACTGTTTGTACTTCTCAAACGTGAATGAAAGTCTTTGAGTTCATTGTGAGTTCTACATTTCACCAGGCTACCTGATTGTTAATTTGTTCAGGCTGAAGTGTAACGGAACAATGAATAAAAAACAAACAAAACCAAACTGTTCTGATTTGCTTTCTTAAATATTAATAATCTTATCAGGGGACTCGTAAATGTTGGATAATATGGGTTCACATACAATAAAATATATATATGTCATCATGTAGCCTATAATATACTATATAGTTTACTTCGAAGCTACATCAAAAAACAAGGCTGACAAAACGAATCAGTTTCAGCAATGACCAACTGATCATCATTGAGCCAACTTCTTCTAGTCATCTGTAAAACATCCATTCAAAATGATTATTTCTGTAGAATTTGGACGTGTGGTTATACCACATCCTTGGTGGACCATTATGTGTCTTGCTTTTTAATATGTATTTCTCCTTCAAAAACCCTCCAAACATGCAGTCGTGCCATTTTCCTAACCTTTGCTCTGAACTGAAACTCGTTTTCTAAAGTTGGACTGGTGCTAACTATTTGACCAAGTGGACCAAATGGTAAGTTGGCTACCACCCTGACCCCCGCGGCCCCCCTCCAGACAATCTTCTCCTGCAACCCCCCCCCCCCCACCACACACACACACACACACACACACACAAATTTCCTTTCATTGCTCGCCCGGTTTGGACATGCTGTGATTTGCCCTCACATTCCGCTTTCTCCATCTCGGGAGGTTGTTTTTCAACGTGCAGCAGCAGCCTCCCCCGTGTCTCTCTCCTTTCGTTGTTTATGAATAGAAAGGGACACTCGAACTGTTTGTGCCTTTATCCCAGACACAGGTTGGCTCACGTTGGCGCTCTATCCAGGCAGTCGTTGCTCCAGTGCTGGCGATGTACTCCACAATCCAGTACAGACACGCATTCCAGCGCGTAAACATGCGATTCTGCTCCAGCTGAAACTCCCCATCAAACGAAACTCTCACGGGTGGGGATGGGGATGGTGACTATTATGGTTAACTTTATCAGGTTAAAAAACAAGTCAATAAGTCTTCTTCACATTGAAAAGAACAAGTCAGTCCTGCAATACATTTAATTTCACAGTAAATGTCTCAATAATGAATCGGAATTCTCCAAAATATGTTAAAATGCTCTCTCTCTATACATATTTCTCTAATTGTAATACAATTATATTCGTTTAATTTAATTCATTTAATTAAATACATTGCTTAAGTAGTATACACAGGAAAGTAAAATAAGGTACAATATCTCTCTCCCACTCTCGGAGCGTAAAGGATGAGTGGGAATCTGAAAAAAGCTTGAGCTCAGCCTGGCTTCTCTTCTGTAGTGCGCAGCAGAGTTCAGCAGAGGTCGCCCTTCGTCCCTTTTTCAGCGCCTCCCCACCCTTGACCCGTCCGCTGGCTCTCTGATCGACCAGCTGTGTTGCTTCTTGTTTTTTTAAGTTTTTTAAAGTTTAAAACAAGAACTCCAATCCAACCCAAGTGACGCTTTCATTGTTAATAATATGAATACCATTGATCCTTTCCTTCTTAAATATTAACAATAGTAATTATTAATTAATTAATGATATCAACAATAATAAGTAAGTATTCAGTGCTGTAATCTTGGCTTTTTCTATTTGTCACATATTCAAAGGTCTTCAGATTCACAGACTTGCCTTTGTTATTACAAAACTGCCTATTTGAGACAAACACACAGATAATTAATAGCCTATATATATTTGGAATATTTTATGTGATAATGTTGTTGACTGAACTCAGAAAAGTCCAACCATAATGTCTAGCACAATGTCCAAGCAAGCAATTTAGAGCAAACAAATCTGCAATATAACTGGATAAGTTTGTTTGTCTGCTGTAATTTGTTTAGCTCAATATAGTGTTTGTGTGGGACTGACTCCATTCCACAGTTAACCTCTCCTACGCCACTATCTGAGTTTTCCATCCTTCGCTGAAGGGCTCTTAGCATGATAGAAACAGGAAAATCCCAAAGAACTCAGACTTCTGCCCATCGTTTCTGCTCAACAACCGATACAAAGGGCTGTTATATAAGGTGCTACCTAGCCTGTGACCGCTAATAACCTCTCCTCAAATTACCCCACAGAGATGTGAACCTTTGAACGAGCTTTCTCCTTCTCAGCCCCCGCCCAACCCACTTTGGCACATGACCCTAATTCCCCCAAAGGCCTAAACACCCAGGATGTTCATGTCAATGCTCATTTGGAGAGAGACGATTGTGACCCCCCTGATCTTTTGTTCGGAAACGTTCCTAAAACTCATACTTAGATCAACACGTAACCCTATACTGTCCATTTACAACAAACCAGGCAGATGCAGATTTCATCAACTTTGTGTGATAAGATAGGCCTGTTCAGGCAGCTGACGGGCCCAGTCTTGCATAATAATTAGCACCTGATTGCAGACTTCTTGGTGTGAGTGGCTAACTGCTCTCTCTCTCTCTTCCTCTGTAATGCAAGGGGACTGTCGTTTACCCCACTGTGCCAAACTCACTTATTGTTACCCAACAGACCCCAAGCTGTGATGTCTGACTTACTTCCCCTTTCTAAGACATAGACACATTTAGCGGGAACAGGCAAACATATGGCCGTCTGAATAACAACTGGTGGAGGATTTCGAAATGATGTGAAGTGTAAAAATGTCTCCTCCCTAGACTAAATTGGTCAGATTAATAAGAAAGCAGAAAAACAAAATGTCCATAGAAGACACAGGCCGCTCATAGAACATCTAGAACTCTGATATATGAACTCCAGCTCAACATTGCTTTAAGTCGGTCCAAACCCTTTATTTTAACCAGGTCCTCAATTCATGGTGGTAACTAGTTCATTTAAGACTTGAATGCTGTATGTTTCTCTATTGTGAGTGTTTATAATGAAAATATGGCCCTACAACAACCCAAAATGGCCTATGACACAATATTAGGTATGTTTATCTTTTATAAGAATAAGATTGGACTCTGCGTCTACAAGCTGCAATGTTTTTAATGTACTTTTATGTTCCTTTAAAAGTGGTTCATCATCTTTTAGGCATTTCAACTCCCACACATAGAGGGCCATGGGATGAGACCTAACAAATGAATTGAACTTAAACTGGGTTAAAACATATTAATAAATACATTAATAACTTTGGGTTCCCCAGTGAATCGGCACTCAGCTGTCCCCAGATAGCAGCTGCCATGTGGCCTGGACAAGGCCCTGCCACACTGCAGTGCACACAGTGTTGTGATTGCTTCACAGAGAGCATCCATTTGAACTCTGAAGCCTGACCTCTATTTCCACATCCCTTTACGCCCGTCCAAACATTTATTACCAGGGCATCAATTCATAGTGGTAACTAGTTAATTTAAGAATTTAAAGCTAAGGAGTTAAGCCTGTTTCTAAGGGACTGAATGTTTCTCTATTGTGATTGTTTATAATGACCATATGTCCCTAACGACCCAAAATGGCCCATGACGCAAAAATTGTTACGTTTGTTTTGTTATATGAACAAAGATTGGATTATGCGTCTACAAGCTGCAATCAAATCAAAAACACAGTTCTAAGGACACCCTATTATTATCTAGACAAATTACTAATTAAAGAACAAAACAAAAAGTAACCACTCTCTCAATGCGTTTACATAAAACGATGTAGGTCTATCAATTGTTGACGCTTGATTTGTAACTGAACTTTGCAACTGAACTCCGCAATTGAGTGATTTATTTATCATTTATTTTTACAGAAATGTCATTCTCACACACTCAATCAAGAGTGATCACAGATAAAGACATAGAGGGACACAAGTATCTAGGTCACTGGTCAGTGTATGTGTGTGTGCGTGTGTTTGTTTGTGTGTGTGTGTGTGTGTGGGGGGCCCTTATGTATGTACCCGCCCTGAAATGAGCAACCCTTTAAAAAGCCAAACCGAAGGCATGCAAACACACACACATTGTTTTCCTTTCCCTACATTGTTTTTTTGCATCTGGAACAGGTAGGCTGATTATTTACTTGTTCAATGTATCTGGTTGGTCAGTCAAAAGTTTACTTTTATTATTGAGTAGACAATTTGTAGCATTTTGTGTTATTACGGCTGCCCAAATTGTCTTAATTGTGGCTATTCTGTTGAAGTAACTGTTTATTTATCTATGCCTAAAGTACTGTGACAATGTTAAACACCGTTTTTAAATGTGGTGGTCTGGCGACACCTAGATGTTAATTTAGTAGAGCAATGTTACACAAGCACAGAGATGAATGTTATGTGAATACATTTATTTTAATTCAGGATTAGGTTATGGTTTTTCATTTCATTTTCATTTTTAGAGACTTCATTTTTAAAAGGTAACAAAGCATTTTCTTGTTGTTCAGGCATGTACCATTGGTGATAAAAAAAAAGGAGAAAAAAGGGGGAAAATAATGAAGCCCTGTATATTCCGTTACAGATCTCTCAAAATGAAGCTTTACCTCGCAGTGGCCGTCCTGTTGCTGGCTCTCGCAACGCAATCAGGTGGGCCCCCCTCACATTATTTTACATTAACAATCCCCCTCCATGCATCACATTGCATTATCACCCTGCAATCCTCTCCTCTCCTTACCTGCTCCCTCCGTTTCTGTGCTCCCCTCAGAGGCCCAGGCTCCGGAGGAACCGACCCCTGCGGGTCTTGATAGCCTTGGGGACAAGTTCAGCCAGTTCGGTGACACAGTGGCCGTGTTCGGCCAAGACATTGCCGTGAAGACCAAGGACGCCATCCAGAGAGCTCAAGAAAGCGAGTTTGCCGTCAACACTAGGTAAAATAATAACTAAAACCTTGCAAGTATTTTTTTCCTTGACATCGTGTTTTTCTCTAACACACAGGTTCCCTTCGATGTTTTACGCATGCATAATTTCACAAGTTCCTTATCTTTCTCCCGCAGGACCTGGTTCAGCGATCAGATGGAGAAGATGAAGGCAAAGTTAAGCGAGATTGGACAATAAGAAGAAGACCAAATGTCTGCAATGAGCCAAAACCCTGTCAGTGGTGCCTTGTGTGGCGCCTTGTGTGGCCCTTTGACCTTCTGCCTCCCCCCCCCCCCTCCGCCCCCACTGGGTTTTGGCCGCAAAGAGGGTGGACTGTATGCATGGCCTTATGCCCAATACACCTTGCTTTGTATCGCTCATATAATCTTTGTACAAATTTTGTGGAAAAAGTGCAATAAACATATGAGCAATAAAGATCATTTTATATATATATACACAATACATATATTTCTTCATTTCAAAATCTGTAACTAAATAAAATATTTTTGAAAGAATCAGAAATTCTGAATAAAAATTTGAATAAATCTTTGTCTTGTATCAGCATTGTTTTAAGAAGGATTATTTTTTTGTCAATGATTAGCCTTGGCTATGAACAATATGACAAACATTTACTATAGCATACAGAATAATTAACTAATTAGCCTACACACAATTGATCGATTTATGACCACATCAGTATTCATACTTATATATGTAAAATAATTGTATAAAATGACAATATATACCCAATATAGTTGTAGAAATAATAAGTCAGTGAACTTTTTTGCAATCATTAGACAAATGCATCAATCTTTTGGAAAAGTTAAAGCACTCCGGCTGGCCAGGTCTTATAAACATGTTAAACATATTTACAGTGATTCAGTATTATGCCTTATGACAAATGTGCAATTAATTGAATATCAAACTAAAACATTTCCTTGAAAGAACAACATATACAAAGGATGGACAATTTGTAATAGATTATGCATTCTAATCAATATTTGGTATCAAAGGGCAACTGCAAGCAAACTAACATTTCACAAGAATCGGTTGAAAGTCAGTGTTTGTTATAGATTAATTATCAACTATCTGTACAAGTAGACCAAAATAATATCCTAGGATTGGGAAACCTTAGAAAGTGATTCAAAGTCTGCTGAACCGAGCCAGGGGCCGTCAATGGGATCAAATGTTGTTTAATTGAGGGTTTAGCCCTTTAAATATTAATGTTAAAAATTCATTACTGCTAAAGCAATCATTATATGGTTACAATTTGCATACATTTATTATATTTGTTATATGTGTTTTGTATAATTAAAACAGTTTAAGTAGCCTACCATTAGTATTTTTTAACGAATATATTCATTATTTATTGCTGCTATATACCAATATTAATTTCTTAGAAAAAAATTATATATATATATATATATGTATGTAAATATATATATATTATATATATACATGTATATATATATTACGACTTTTTAATATTTGTGTATTCTGTTTTGATAATACTTTTTGCTACATTGCTACAACTTTATTATGAGTGTTAGCAGTAGTATAACTGTTCAATCTCATTACTGCTATATATATCATCTTATTATATATTTAATACATATAGTTTGTATTTTGATTAAATCTTTAACTATTAAAATCAGTTTATAAGGCATTAAAACTGTTAAACATATATGATTGCTATAAAAATCCTCTCATACAAATATATATATATATAGCCTGTATAAATTATAACAACATTTAATTCCTTGCCTTGGATCAGTTGGAGGCTCTATTCTTCTCTCATGTCTTCACACTGTGGATGGTGACTCGTTCAAAAGGCTGCATAGATAAGAACCAGGGATCAATGTGAAGGAATGGCCTCTTATGCATCTGAATTTAACAACGGGAACATTAATCTTTAGTTATTTCTGCACTCGTTTGATTGGCCAGAACACAAAAACACCAGGATGTTAAAATAATGAATGATGAAAGGGGTGGACAATGGGCATAACCTATAGTTAACTTAACCCTAACATTATATAATCCATCCCTCCAAGAGATTTCTCTTTTGCTGCAGGAAGACTTTGACTGGCCTGTATTCATATCAGTGCCTGTCTAGTATTCTGCAGTCCCAAAGGGCATCTGCACGGATATCCAGCTAAGCTACGTCAGCTAACTGTGTGCGTTTAAAGAAAGATACTGTTTATCACAGAAACAAATCTATCACAGCATGCTATGCTGTGTCTCTCTAGGGTCTAGCTCTGTACGTGAACCAGGGTACAGAGTTCATAAATAACTGCTCATCTGTAACCGTGTGTACATATGCATGATGGTATGCATAATGGTTTATTTTAATATTTTATGCTTTTATTAAAAATATAAGCTCTGATCCATGGCAGTATAGTCAAATTAAAGACTGCATTAAGACACTGAACTCATACGACTCCCCATACGCTCATACCAATCAATCCGCCTTGAGGTGAATCCTCAGTCAGTATAGTGATTTACTCTAAAATCAATAAAAAAAATATCAATTCATAATAATAAAATAATCACTATCATTTGACCGTGACCATGGTTCACGTAGGGCCAACATGTTCATAGTAACCTTTGACATATAAGAAAGCGGGACAGAAATGAGCTTCATCAAACACTGGCTGACCACAGGCAGATACAAAGAAGAGCACTTCTTCACAAAGGGCTGTAAAGGCAGGCCACTTGAGGGAGAACGCTGTTGAAGTCATATCTTTTGAAAATAAGATAAATTAATAGCTGGGATTTTCAAGTTTTTGGCTGAAACGTTGGAGGTAAATCTACGGGAGGTTTTTGAGTAGTTTTCTGTGTGTGGGTGAATGGCCGACAGAGACGGCAGTAATAGTGATGATGTGACAATTTCTACATTACAGATGCATTGGAAATTATTATCAGTCTCACTCATTCTGGTCGTCCAAGGTATATTGATAACACATTTTCTTGTCGTTGTTTGTTAATTTTACATTTTGTTTTGGTAAAAAGTCTCATGCCCTGTTTCATTTGATACTTTATGTAGCATTGGGACCTCTTATGGCCCAAACCCCCAGTCCACCAGCAGAGGAGCCCCCGGGGACAGTGAGGGGCTGGGCAGAGAGTGCCAGGTATTCACGACAAAGCATCCACACAATGGACTCCCATGTTTTTTATTCATTTATTTATTATTCATCGGGTATGTTTAAATACAACCTGCTTACTTGGTTTGCGTGCAAACATTACATTACCAGGTGGTGTTGTCGTGTTGCATCGCATAGCTTAATTAAATGTTTAGTCGAATTTTGGTGTTGTGTTGTGATATATTGTGGTGCTATACCTGATGTGTAGCTGCAGCGTGTGTTGGGTTGTGTTATGTGGTAACACCTGTTGCGGATTGCGATGTTGTGTGATGCACAGAATATGAATGTGCACCTCCTTGTAACATTGGCAAACATGTGTGTCTGTGTTTCACAGGGCGGCCAGCACTAGAGTTAAGGAGACAGGGGGAATAATGTGGGACTTTGCTGGGTTCTACTACGAAGAGAACCTGAAGCCTGTTACAGATTCATGCTGGGATTGGGCCTCATCCACCACCAACTCTATGTGGGATAGAGTCAAGAAGACCATCGATGATTACAGACCATCGCAAACCAGCCCATCCGGCTGATCCTGTTCCCAGCAGTAGAGAAAGAACACCAGTCGGCATTTCCTCCCTTTGAACCTCTGATTAAGTCCGAAACCGCTGAGCTAAATTACTATTCCATGAGCCAAATGGTGAAAGAACATAATGAATAAAGGGATGTGCATTGAAGATTGAGAGGAATCATAGAAATAGCATCATGTTATTATTCCTCTTAACAATGGATGTAACGTAGTACAAGGTGACAGTGACTATGCTGATTGTGTTTTCCACTCAACATTTAAATGTTTGAGATATGCCATGTTTGCATGTTAATAAATCAGAACACTCTGAAAACGTTTCCATGTGCATTATGTTGTGTCAGTTGGATTCCCTGAAAAAAATAATACAGATCATGCAATAGTTTATTTGCCATGACACAGGGGGTGGCAGGTGGTCACAGTAGGGGACTAAATTTGTTGGGGGGGGGGGGATAGAGTCAAAAAACAATGTGATTATGATCAACTATTAGCCTATATCCCATCTGTCTCCAGGTGGAAGGGTGAAAGGTCAGGACGGTCTACGGTCCAAAAGCTGGACTACGTGGGAAGAGATTTGTTGACTGTCACCTTTCACCCGCATCTACCCGCCCCCCCCATTCCCTCATCCCCTGTCAGCAGACATTAAACCCTGGAGCACTGATTAAATCAATCGCCCCACAATCTATTAACCGATGTAACCAATGACGGGGTAATTTCAGACTCAGAGAAAAAAGTCAGTAGTAGAAAGTGCTTGTGTACTGAAGCAATGGCCCCCTTTCCCCGCGGTCCGTCATGTGCATATCACGGGGGCATCCAGTTCAAACCCATATGGTACTTTGATAAAAATGCTTTGGGAGACAGTTACACAAGCACATATTACCACATACTGGATTTAAGGTGATACCAAGTCCAATGGACTTTGTGTATGTGTGCATGTATGTGTATGTGTGTGTGTGTGTGTGTGGGCGCGTATGTATGTGTGTCTGTGTTTGTGTGAGTGTGTGTGTCTGTCTGTCAATCTGTGCAAAGGCGAGACAGACATTCCACGTCGGTTGAAGCCAAAGATCTGTGCGTGCACGTGTGCGCGCACATGTGGGAGTGTGTGTAGGTGTGTGTCTGGTGACGTTGACCGCGTTCTCCCCCTATATCACCAGGGGCGGCGGAGCACAGAGTCACAGACAACTCACTCCCAGAGAATACTGTCACTTCTTGGTTCTGCACGTCTAACTCACCAGCAGGTAATGCAACGTTTAGTCTCTTTCTGCAGGACTCAATGCTGTGGTAATTGATGCATCTCTTCATGTTATACTGTTTCATTGTGTCAGAATCCATTTATTTTCTGCAGGAAACATGTTGTGTTATGATGGGAAATTATAGGATGGATATTCAAACTACAGACTCGTAGTAGTCAATTGTGAATTGCAATTTATTTTTCTTTTCTTTTCAGAGATGAACGGAAAATTCGCTTTGGCACTCATCCTCTGCCTCCAGGGTAAGGCTGTGGTCTGTGGCCTTTAACCCCTAGTCAGAACTGTTTGCCCATTTGGGTATAATTATTCTTGTTAATTAAGGGTAAGACGAAATATGTGAAGGAACGTGATTACTTTGCACATATTATTAATTTGCCCTATGCCTGGTAGTGTAGACTATATCTACATCTATGAAGCTATCGAGGGTCCGTACTAATATCTGGAAAAGTCCATCGAACCATTGCCTAAACGATCATTGTCCGACAGATAATCGACCGCTTATCCTGTAAAGCTCGTTCACAAATAGTCAACACACACACAGTAACTCCGACATTTGACGAAGCATGCTGATTACTGTGTATAGACTCCGGCTTTAGCCGTTCTTAAAAGCAATAGAAAACGTGCGACTCTCTAACCAGCGAATGTCCCCCTCCCCGCCTCCTCCAGTCTCCCTGAGCCTGTGTCAGGCCCCCGCTCCGTCCCAGGAGCTGGTGGACAAGTATGAGGGTCTGAAGAGCGTCTTCTACCGCCGCTTGCTGAACGGCGTCACCAGAGCGCAGGCGGCACTGGGACCCATGATTGAGGGCATGGGCGACAGCGACCAGACCGCCAAGGCCTATGTGGAGGGCGTACAGACCAGCCCCAAGTTCCAGAGCGCCGTCAAGATCGCCAGGTGAGAGTTAGTGAGAAGACAGGGAGCCTGTACGACGCAGAACAGTAGGAGATAGTAGTGTGCAGTTGAATGGGGTGCTTCTCTGACTGTAAAACCGTAAGCCTTAAAACACATTGTAAATTAATTGAACCACAGGGGTGCGTGGCTGATGCACACACACACACACACACACACACACACACACACACATACACACACACACACACACACACACACACACACACACACACACACAAACATACAAACACACACATTCATATAGTGTAGCAATGAGAAATGATTGGACCAGTAACAGCACAGTCTTGCCCTGTGCTAGTGCAGTATATAGCGTGTAGATGGAAAAAGACAAACCTTAACAAGTGTATCATGCATTCTGTTTGTGCACAGTGGCCTGGCCCAAGAAGCATCCCCCCTGGTGGAAAAGGCCCGCCTTGCCACCCTCGGTGCATATGAGCAGTACCTGCGTCCATACATCGGCACCTACCTGGACGACCAGATCATCCAGGCCAAGTACTTCCTGGACAAAGTGCTGCCCGCCGAGTAGAAGGACCGCCAGGCGTTGGAAAACCTCATCTTGCTATTTGCTTGTGATAGATATGCATCAGCGTGTAGGGAAGAACTGTATGCCAGCATAGGCAGTGACCAGCGGCGCTTAGTGAAAACACACACTTTTGCTTCTGTCTGAAATACTGCAGAAAAACGTTCTCTTCTCTTATTTTTCTGCTGAGAATGTGTGTCTAGTTACAAAAACAGCAACAAATCAACGCCGCCTATGCAGAAGAACATCGTGCATGTACAGTTTTTAGTGTTTGATGCACTGATTAAGGTTTGTGTTTGAGTGAGTGTCTGTGTGTGAGGAAAAATAAAGAAAAAACTAAATGTGTTTGGATTTGTTCTTATGTGTCCTCCGCTGGGTTTGCTACAAATAATGTTATGTCTGAACAAAGTTAAACATGAAAAAACTAAATCTAAAGTACGACTGGAAACAGGTCCACAAAATAACATACAAAATGAGTGATCCTTACATAAACAGTTGATTGGCAATGTTCCTTGTGAAAACAGCTGATCTCAGCAGGAACAGTTTGTTCCTCCATCTGGCTGTCCTCCTTGTGTAGCAACCTTTAAACAAACTAAAACACTGCATCGTTGAACACAATACCGATTGAATTCCAAAATTGGAACTTGAAATGAATTGAGGCAATTAAAAACATTGCCCATCGGCCTTTGATCCTTAATGTTACGTTATTGATAAAAATAAAATGCAAAATTGTTTAGTATTTTATGATAGGAATATTAACGAAGTACATTTAAATCATATTAACAATAATCATATGATTTAGTTGAGAAAGGAAGTCGGTCTGGATGGGTTAATTTCCCATCGGTCCTCTTTGAAAATAAACTGAAATATGGTGTCAACGACTGCCCTCTGCTGGTGATGTGTGATAATTAATTTAACGAAAAAGCAGCTTCAGGAGTGGTATCAAAAGTTAACTATTTTACAATTGTGGACGTGCTGGCTTCGACAACTGGTATGCAAAATAATATTATATAATATGAACACATATTGAATACCTCCTTAATCAAACATACACATGCACACAAAAACACACACACACACACACACACACACACACGCACACACACACACACACACACACACACACACACACACACACACACACACACACACACACGCACACACACACACACACACACACACACACACACACACACACACACACACACACACACACACACACACACACACACACACACACACACATGGACACACTGACACACATGTGCACACAGCAGAGACAGAACGGCATAAAGTCCTGACCGAGATGTACAGGCAGTGCACAATCAAAGGTCTCCTGAACAGAGGTTGAAAGGTGCTTAAAATATCCATCCAGATTAGGAGTCCTCTGAGGGAGCAGTACTTGGGTCAAAACAGTGGATCAACTTTCTACTAAAGTAGTAGATATCAAATCTACATGACTCAGAGAATCAAAGGCAAAACCACATCATCATGCAATCACACTGTATAATGCCTTGAGGTTCAGCATAATGGATTCCATGGATTGTTGGCAGTCTCCCACAAAATTCACTCCAACATATTTGTGACTGATAAATAGATAAATATTATATGTAGGTGTTTTTACACCGATTAAAAGTACTGAACAATGTTGTAACTGTCAAAGTATGTCATTTTAAGCCCCAACACTATGAAGAGGGGGAAACTTTTTGTCTTTTTCAGATCCAGGGACTGGATCTGAAGTTCATTTCCCAGAAGAACTCAAACCAGGTTTCAATAGCCACAGTGTGTGTCAGGTGAGGCTCGCTTCAGCTGCAACGTTGAGATCTAATTATGTTATTTTACTCGTAGGCTTTATGAGAAAGGAATACATTTGGCCATCAATAAAAGAATGGTGCAAGGAGACTCTACATTTATTTAGCTGACCTACTTTACTAACTCAAAACAAATAGTTAGTGCTCTGGACTTAGGACTATCTAAGTGGGACATGAGTAACTATTATGCAAGTAGCCTAATGATTGTGCTGGCTTGGTGCTTGATGCCAGGGCAAGGTGTAATACCAATCTGAGACCTGATTTAAACACAATTGGAAAACAGCAGACATACAATGGGTATCCAATCTGCTGACGGCCCCCCTCTATTTTCTTTCAAGATTATAGATTTTAGCGATTTCAATTAACCAACAACGACAACCTGCCGACTCAGTGGTTTATAATAAAAGTTTGGCAGCACAAAGTCATGATATTTACTCTGCTGCTGTATATATATACAGCTCTGACTGGCAGCGTCCATCAGCTCCCTGGAATCACACAGACACATCTGAAGGAGAGAGGTGAGCGGCATCCCCTTGCTTTGGTTCACTACCTTGGTCACAGTGAAAAGGTCAAATGTAAACAATATCGCATTAGCATCCAGTGATATGCCTACTCAATTCATGGGAATGTTGAAAGATTGAATGGCGTGAAGAATATTCTTTTGTGAATTTGTATTTGTTATTTGTTTACTGCATATAGGTATTTTGTTGTGGATTGGTATTCATTTTTTGTTAATTGCAAAACTACTTATTCAATAGTAGAATATTATATTTTCGATTTTTTTGTGTTAATTGTTTAAATACTTATTAGTAAATTTGTTTTTGGACTAATTGTATAATGACTGAGAATATTTATAAAGATCTCAAACTGGACGATAATGTCATGTCTATACAATGAATCACATCTTATTCTCTCTCTAAAGGTTAAGAGCTGACAACATGAACAAACTGCTTATCATTACCGTCCTGGTTACACTCATTGCACTCAGTAGGTCCCAACTAGGGTTCTAAATTACTTTAGATTTGTGTATTTTTAACTGCCAGATTGGAAAAACCAACCAGCCAAGGAATTATTTGCAATTGGACTTCATTTTGGACTTAACCTGAAAAACAGAATCTCTTTGGCGTTGTTATTGTTATAATAACCCCCGCTGACCTGCTGTGTCCAGGTGCTGAGAGCTTCCGTTTGCCAAGGCAGGCATTGGAGGAAAAGACAGACATCCTGACGAAGGTCATAGACAGGATCAAGTCCTGTTATGAAGCGATACCGGGCGGCAACCTACGACTGAAAGCCGGGTAAGAAACCAACAGCCAACCTCCTTCCAGGGATGGAAAAAACACTCAATAAGATGTACCTGAAGCCGACCCTAGGGTCTTTAATGTGTGTACAGCTGGTACAGAGGGCTTTATCGTATCTGTCTTTTACCAAACAAGGCTGTGTTCACTTCACTGTTCAATCATGTAGGAAAACAAGGAAGAGCAGAGATGAATAGAGATAGGGTATGGTGGAGCATTTAAGACATTAAAGGGAAACAAAATATCTATCCAATTTAACAAAGCATCCCATAGATACATCAGCCTGGATCTTGTTGGACAGGTCTTTATGGACGAGTTCACCGTGCCTATGCAGTTCACGTATTCGAAAGAATGTCAGTGAACTGTGTGGGTACAAACATACACCTGCCCCATGATTACATCCATGTTTTATACCTTACGGGAAATTAACAAACTATATGCATCCTATCAAAAGGAATTGTCATTATATTTGCATGAAATTAACCTGACATCAAGATGCTTTCTGTGTTTCCCATAGGGCCCTTGTCGACGATGCCATGATCGTTTGGGGCATGTATATGTCCATGATACAGGAGCATATTTACAATCTCCTGTACCCACGGCAGTAACAGCCCTGCTGTCTGCTAACTCCAAAATCATCCTCTTCAACAACCACATCTCATGCTGAGGAACACAGACCAGCGTCTGCTCCATTAGGGCCTTTTAACCTAACAAGAAATTATTCTAAAAACATACACAATAATAATCAGCTATTAAACTCAGGTTTGTGAGAATCTATATTTCTAAGTTGATCATTTTGCAAATAACATTTTCATAAAATGGATGTCAATACCTGCAGTACAATACACACAGATGCAAGTATGTTTTTTGGAGTTCATTGATGCAGGGCTCTGCGTTTATCTCTGTATCAATTAATATTAGCAGCCTGCACTGCATTTGATTTGTCAAGATGTAAATTCCTATTTTTGAAGTAGACCTATGCTCATAGATCTAAATGTTCCCATTGAAATATTTGTGTTAGCCTAGAGATGTACTGAATGCATAACACTGGAATATGAGAGAGTTCTGACAGATAGCGACGCAATGAGATGTTTGAGCCCTGAAATTCTAACATCATCATGTAGACATGGGAGAGACACAGCGAAAACAATAAATACAAGAAGCATGGCTAGGATGTTCATCTTTACAAATTGTAAGACCAAAATGTGCTCTGTCACCTATATGTGAGGCTGAGAACACTCAAAGTAGGGGTACTATCAATACTAGTGCAGAGTAGCTGTAGGAATTTGGGCATGATGTTGGCTCAATCTGGAGAGACAGTAGCCATTCTTCATGGGGACGATGGAGCTTAGTCCCGGCGGTGAAGAGGATGGAGGAGGGCTGGAACAGAGGCGGGCATGAATGAGGGATATATATATATTTATATATTGATATGTATTGGTTGGGAGAGGAAGGGGAGGGGCCTGCGATGACAGCATGGGGATCTAGAACCCAACATAGAGTGATGAGAAATAGAAGGGGAATGTTGTCTTCCTGATGGAACTTTTGCTTTAGCTCCATTGTATTTGTTAAAAAGGGTGTTAGAGTAAATGAAATGGATACTAGGAAATGGTAGAACGTACCAATGTGTAATATACATTGTAATGTATGATTAACAAGCTACATTTTAAAGTTATATTTTTCTGACGCAGTGTCTCAAAATCAATCCTGTTATTATGTTGGCCAATGTACAACAATACATTCAGTTATTGACTGGGTCAGTTATAAATATATTATATGCATAATAAATAGCAATATATAATTATGTATTAAACAAAGCAACTGTACACAAGCTTCTAGGAGGTGGCAGGGGTGTATGGTTAAGATGTTGATCCCAAGATGATATTTCTTTGCAAAGAAGTGTTGATCGGTCGATCTTCGTTCCTATCCTCACCTATGGTCATGAGGGCTGGGTGATGACCGAAAGGACGAGATCGCGGGTACAAGCGGCCGAGATGAGTTTTCTCAGAAGGGTGGCTGGCGTCTCCCTTAGGGATAGGGTGAGAAGCTCAGCCATCCGTGAGGAACTCGGATTAGAGCCGCTGCTCCTTTACTTAGAAAGGAGTCAGCTGAGGTGGTTCGGGCATCTGGTAAGGATGCCCACTGGGCGCCTTCCTTGGGAGGTGTTTCAGGCACGTCCAGTGGGGAGGAGACCTCGGGGAAGACCCAGGACTAGGTGGAGAGATTATATCTCAACACTGGCCTGGGAACGCCTCGGGATCCCCCCGTCAGAGCTGGTCAAAGGGAAGGGAAGTCTGGGGCCCCCTGCTTGAGCTGCTCCCCCCGCGACCCGACCCCGGATAAGCGGACGAAAATGAGATGAGATGAATATCTTAAAGGTTGGGTATGGAATTCTCTTTTTTGGCAATTTTTGCAAAATTACTTGAAATCCTTATCATAACCCACTTACAGCCACCGTGTTAGAAGTACTGACATGAAAATGAAACAAGTCAATCATTTGTGGAACGGGCAGGGCTCGAAAAATATGATGATTTCCAGACCCACCGAGTGGCATTGGACAGTAAGTACGTCAATCAAACGGTCGTCCTGCTCCCGCACGACCCCTTCGTGCACGTACTCAAAGCTAGTGACCCAGAGCAAGCTTCTGTTTGTTGTTATCCTGTGGTAGCTGCTGGAGCTAGCTAACTAGCTAATGTCCCGCTCTCGCGCATCTGTTCGCTGATGCATGATTGCGCATCCATGTACTTGGAATGGGTGGAGTCAGAGTCAGCGTTGAAGGAGAGGGGGTAGGACCATTTGAGTTGTGTATTTTCAAAATCTGCTGGCGTTTCGCAAATCCCATACCCAACCTTTAAAAAGTATAAATTATTTAAAAAATCTCTAAAATGTCAGTCTCTAGGTGAATAATTGAGGAAGGAGATAGGTCCCAAAGTTTGTGGAGAATAATCAAGGAAGAACTTGGTACTTGGAAATCTATAGACAACCAGACCTTCCTTGCCTATCGACCCTACACAAACTTCTCTGTGGTCAATTATTAAAGAGCAAGACGGACAGACCAGGCATGATCACTCAAGTATGGACACCGCTGCAAGTAGAGCACAGGTATCATCCCAAGAGGAAGACATGAATGGGGGTGGGGGGGGGGCTGTGGTGGGCCCCTGATCCACGAATGGTGGCTGGTGACAAACCTAAGCCCTCCAAACCTAGGCCCCGTTCACACGAAGCCGATTTCATGGCGAAACTGCAAAGGTCTTGTACGGTTCGGCCTTCCGTACACACGAAGCCGGCGAATCCACTGACCGAAACCGCAAACTTCTGAAACCACCCTCGGAGGTGGTTTCAAATCTACCCGGTTTCGTTTTGGATTCGTGTGTACGCCTGAATCTGACTGAAACCGCAAACCATGACGTCATCGCCCCACCCCTCGACCTCCTAGCCAATGGCTCTTAAGCCCGCGGAGTCTCAGAAATCACATGCGAGCATGCGCATAAGGGCAGCCTCTTTATGCGCATGCTCGCCTCTTCTTCTTATTTAATTTCTTCTGGATTTCTGTACCAGAAGCAGCGCCCCTTATGGGCCTGGAATGTGTACTACAGCGTTTCTACAGATCTACCCGGTTTCGCTTGGCTTCGTCTTTACGGAGATACTTCGAAACCGGATAGATCGAAACCGTAACGGTTTTGCCCGTTTCGGCTTCGTGTGAACGGGGCCTCAGCCTTCTTGCTGGCTGCAGACCAGCCTCGCACCGGGCTGCCCTGCATCGTGGTTCCCGTGGTGGATGACCCCACCTGGATGAACAGCCTCCCAGGGTCCCTCTCCTGGGGCCCCGCGTGGTGTGCACCGGCAGGGACAACACAGACAACTGCATGGTGGGACATCCTGCCCCCCGGTAACTCCTCTGTCCCCCACCAGCCCTCCATCCTGCCCCCCGGTAACTCCTCTGTCCCCCACCAGCCCTCCATCCTGCCCCCCGGTAACTCCTCTGTCCCCCACCAGCCCTCCATCCTGCCCCCCGGTAACTCCTCTGTCCCCCACCAGCCCTCCATCCTGCCCCCCGGTAACTCCTCTGTCCCCCACCAGCCCTCCATCCTGCCCCCCGGTAACTCCTCTGTCCCCCACCAGCCCTCCATCCTGCCCCCCGGTAACTCCTCTGTCCCCCACCAGCCCTCCATCCTGCACCCCGGTAACGCCTCCCCGTCCCCCACCAGCCCTCCATCCTGCCCCCCGGTAACTCCTCTGTCCCCCACCAGCCCTCCATCCTGCCCCCCGGTAACTCCTCTGTCCCCCACCAGCCCTCCATCCTGCCCCCCGGTAACTCCTCTGTCCCCCACCAGCCCTCCATCCTGCACCCCGGTAACGCCTCCCCCCCCCCCACCAGCCCTCCATCCTGCACCCCGGTAACGCCTCCCCCCCCCCCACCAGCCCCCCGGTAACTCATCTTCACCCCTCCAGCCGTCCATCCTGCCCCCCCCCCCGTAACTTCTCTTCAACAGGTACATCATTGGAGGTGTGGTATAAGTCAGAGAAGGTGTTGTTGACCAGCACTCTGTGATCTGGGGGTGAGGAAGTCCAGTAACCACAGGATGAGCTGGTGTTCCAGGTGAAAGCGGGAGGAGAGTTTGTTAGCCATGATGTGCGGCTGAAGGGTGTGTTGTGAGTTGATATGGCTATTTTCTATTTCGAAGCGGAACACCATCCACGAACGTGCGTCTTTCCACAGACGTTTCCAGCTACAGAGGAAGAGTGTGGAGGCGTTCGTGAGATATCTTTATGAACTGGCTGAATACTGTGACTTTGGAATAGCAAAGCATAAGAGATCGCATCATCATTGGAATACTGTATAGCGAAGTGTCGCAGAAGCTTCAACTGGAACCGTATTTAACTCAATCAGCAATCAGCATGACTCGTCAGTTTGAACTAATTAAAGCGCAAAATGCCGGCACCACCTCCATGGAACATGAAGTAAGTGCAGTCACACGCAAATTCAAGCAATTTAAGCCGTTTTGGAAGAGGCATACTACAGGAGGCTATCAACAATTTAAAGGAGCACCAAACGCAACGCGTGACAACAGCTGTTCTAGGTGTGCGAGGACGCATGAGACCGGGGAATGTCCTGCAACAGGAAAACGCTGCCGTAAGTGTGATAAGATTGGTCACTTTGAAATAGTGTGCAAGACTAAGTTTGTGCAGGCTGTAAGAACCACAACTGATGTAAGTGAAGACGAGGGCTGTGCATGGTTCCTTGGTTCTGTGTCGGAGGATAGGGATCAAGAGGACAAATGGTTCACAGATCTGCTAATTAATGGTCTTACTGTTAATTTCCGAATCGACACTGGTGCAGATATAACAGTAGTAACAGAGCACACATACCAAAGCCTGCCCCAGCGTCCACTTTTGAGTAAGACTAAAGCAGCATTTTCAAGTCCTGGCGGAGAGCTTGTTTGCACATTTCTGACTAATTGTGCAAGAAATGGACAGAAATACTCATTCTGAATATATGTGATGTCGGGCCCATTCATATCCAACCTGCTGGAGGAGAAACAGCAACCAAAATGGGGCTAGTGCGCAGAGTGAGTGGGGTTGAAACAATTGATGATGTGTTTGGAGATATTGGACTTTTGGACTGGGACCCAGTGAAAATAGAGCTGCAGCCAGATGCTAGACCTTACAGTATCGGCACTCCGCGCCGTATACCTTTTCCCATCCTGCCCCAAGTGGAAGAGGAACTGAAACGCATGCAGTCCTTAGGCATCATTGAAGAGGTTAAAGAAGCTACAGACTGGTGTGCGCCGATGGTGCCGGTGATGAACAAGAACAAAAAAACGAGAATCTGTGTGGAGAATCTGTGTGGACCTAACTAAGCTTAACAAGGTTGTGAAAAGGGAGAGGTTCATGTTGCCCACACTGGAGGGCGTCGCACCAAACCTCTCAGGTGCAACAGTCTTCTCCACTGTTGATGCCTCAAGTGGATTTTGGCAGATACCACTTGATGCCAGCTCCAGGAGGCTCATGACTTTCATTACTCCATTGGTTCAGTTCGGTTTCCGGAGTCTTCCCTTTGGCATTACGTCAGCCCCGGAAATATTCCAGCAAAAGATGAGTACCCTGTTGAGAGATCATTCTGGCACCGTTGTGGTAATGGATGACATCCTGATTTTTGGTAAGGACAGAGAAGAACACGACCGTAACCTCAGAGCAGTTATGCAGACGGTCAGGGCTTCAGGGCTCAAACTGAATAGAGAAAAGTGCCAGTTTGGAAAATCAGAGATCAAATAATTTGGACACATCGTTGGAAAAGATGGCATCAAACCCAGCAGTGAAAAAGTCAGAGCCTGTCCAACCAACGTCACAGAGCTACGCCAGTGCATTGGGATGATAAACTACCTGGGTCGGTTACTTCCAGATCTGTCTTCCATTATGCACCCCATTAACAGCTTATTGAAAAAAGAGACTGCATGGTTATGGGGAGAAGCACAGGAAGAAGCTTTCAAACAGGTAAAGACTATGCTAACCACTGCACCGGTCCTGGCATATTACAACTCCTCCAAGCCAACAGTGGTTAGTACAGACGCCAGCAGCTTCGGTCTGGGAGCTGCGCTGTATCAGGAGCAGAGGGACGGCCTCAAGCCGGTCGCTTTTGTTCAAGATCACTGACTGAGACAGAGCGGCGGTATTCTCAGATCGAAAAGGAATGCCATGCTGGTGTTTGGGCGTGTGAGCGGTTTGTGAGGTATCTACAGGGCATGGAAAAGTTCTGTTTGCAAACAGACCATAAGCCGCTCGTCCCCCTGATAAACTCATACGACCTTGACAAAGCACCCGTAAGATGTCAGCGGTTATTAATGCGTCTGATGAAGTTTAATGTTGAAGCTGTTCATGTTCCAGGGAAGCAGCTCATCGTGGCCAACGCCTTGTCCCGCAACCCTCTGCGGGAATGTGGTGAGTCCGACACAGAACACGAGGTCAAAGCTTATGTACAGGGGGTGATATTGACAAGACCAATAACGGCTGACAGATTGGATAATATCAGAGAGGCTACTAGCCAGGATGTCACTCTGCAGACAGTTGCCCGCTACACAAACGAAGGCTGGCCTGTAGAGCTGACTCATATTCCACATGCGTTGCATAAGTTCCATGCAGCCAGAGCCCATCTTTCCGAAGTTGAGGGACTCCTTCTGCACGACGACAGGATTGTTGTTCCCTTATCACAGCAAATGAATGTACTGTCTCAGATACACCAAGGTCACCAGGGCCTCACTAATTGTCGACAGAGAGCAAACATGTCTGTGTCGTGGCCAGGAATTGGACAAGATGTAACTGAAATGGTCAAAACATGTGAATTCTGCCTGAGAAACAAACCTACTCAGAGGAAAGAGCCGTTAGTGACCATTGAAACTGCACATCTGTCTACCATGAGTAGCCAGCAAGTTATTTCTCGCTTAAAGAGCGTGTTTGTCAGGTGGGGGATCCCGCTCGAGCTGGTATCAGATAACGGTACCCAGTTCACTTCATCAGAGTTCAGGCAATTCAGCGGAACGTATAACTTTGGACATGTAACATGAGAGGGAGAAGATATGGAGTATGACTCTGAGTCAGATACAGTGTCTAGTATAGGTGAGGCTTCCATCAGGAACACAGATCTCTATTCTTTTGAGGAAATGAATCAATTTCTGGATGTGACATTTAAAAAGTCTGTTAGACTAAATTATTACTTCAGTGACACAGACAAGTTCATCAGATCTGTTGATGTACTGAAAAGATTGGTCGGTTATAACCTCTTGGACGAAAAGAAACGCTTTCGCCTCAAAAACTATATTACAATTCTGAGAAAAGCCCCACATTGGGTGCCAGTGTAGCAAGATCTATTGCTACACACCACCTAGGTGGCTGCGACACTCCACCTATGTGTCTTTTACTGGGCTCCTCCACAACCAGGGAATGTATGATGTTTAAAACGGTTTATTGTGGAGTTTGAAGAACAATGGTATATGAAGCATATTATCCGGGCTGCCATGAGGAGCTCTCCCCGAGTGTGTGTGGTGAGGGCTGGTTTAACCTGTGTGCATTGATTAGTCAATGCACAACGATGCACACCAAATCTCTCTCTGTCACTATCTCGTCCTGCCTTATTACTAACACACACTCATCCACACACATGGCACACAGCAGGGACAGAACGGCAGGGACAGAACGGCTGGGACAGAACAGCATGAAGTCTTACTTGACCAAACCGTACAGGCAGTGCAAAATCAAACGTCTCCGAAACAGGCCGAAATGTACACAATAATAATATCCTAACCAAAGTAATTGAATATTTAGAATATATTTTGGTCAAATGTAAAACATACTGCTTTATAGTACCCAAGCACCTTTCATCAATGCTGAAAAATATTATATATAACACTTTAAAAAATGTTTTAAACGGTCAAAAGTATTAGTCATGTTCATTTTAAGCTCAAACATTATGAAGAGGGTGACACTTACTGTATTTTCAGATGGAATGAAACAGTAATTCTGAGGGGCTGGATCCTAAAGATATACTGCCAGAAGAACTCAAACCATGTTACAACAGCCTGCTTGTTCGGTTTGGTTCAACTGTAGCATTGAGGTCTAATTATGTTTTTTTCCTTGTATGTCTCATGAGAAAGGAATTCACTTGAATATCAATAAAAGAAAGGTGCAAGGAGACTCTACATTTATTTAGTTCACACACTTTACTAACTCAAAACAAATAGTTCCAAAACAAATGCTCTGGCTGACGTGTCAGGCCAGGCTAGACTTAGGACTATCTACGTGGGACATGAGTCACTATTATGCAAGTAGCCTAATGAGTGAGCTGGCGTGGTGCTTGGGGCCAGGGCAAGGTGTATTACCAATCTGAGACATGATTTAATCACAATGGGAACAACAGACATACAATGGTTAGCTAAATCTACTGATGACCCCCCGCTCTTCCCCTTTGAAGATTTTAGTTTTTTTTAGATTGATCCCCTGATGTTTACCGGTCCAGTCAGTTGTTCATGTTGACATAATGAAACAGTGTCCATTGAACACTAGAAGCCACACACCCTTAAACAGCTAGGCTTTATCTGACGCTGAGTTGCACTTTGTCTCCGAGAGCGACAACAAACTCTCTGTGCTGCTGTATATATACAGCTCACAGCTCAGGCCCCATCAGCGCCCTGGACTCACACAGACACAGACCCATCTGGAAGAGAGAGGTGAGCGGCGGCCCCTTGCTTTGGTTCACTGCCTGGGTCACATTGAATGGGTCAAATGTCAACAATGTCGCATTAGAATGCACTGATAGGCCGACCCAATTCATGGGAATGTTGGAAGATCGAATGACATTAATGACTCATAAATTAATCTTTTTTTTCTGAATTAGTATTTGTCCTTTTTAAGGTTGTGACAAAGTATTTTTTGTGAATTGGTATTTAATATTTGTTAATTGCAGAACTATTGATAAATAAGCAAAGTATTATTACTATTATATTATCTAATTCACATTTTGGTAATTTGGGATATTTTTTTTAATGGTTAAATTACTTTCAGAATTGTATATTCCATAATTGTTGAAGGAAATTGTTTTCTGACTAATTGTTAAATGACTGATTGACCGCAGAATCTTTAACAGAGCAGAATGTCTGAGACCTGATGTCAGGTATACAATGAATCACAACTGATTGTCTCTCTAAAGGTAAACAGTAGACAACATGAACAAAACGCTCATCATCGCCGTCATGGTGACACTCCTTGCTCTCAGTAAGTCTCAACTGGGGTTAAAAATTACTTCAGAGTTTTATATATTATGAGTGAAAACATAAATTATCAAAGTCATTATTTTCATAAGTAGCCGTCAATTGTTTGACCTGACAAATTATCAAATGTATCTACCATTGGCTGGTGGCAGGTGTTAATTTTGGACCCTTACAACTAGCCATCGAATAAAAACTACACCGGAAGTTAGCCTTTAGTGAATTTTACTTTGTCTTCAAGCTTCACTGGCTAAGTGAGTCTTTTTACAGTGTTATTGTTGTTATAATAACCCCCGCTGACCTGCTGTGTCCAGGTGCTGAGAGCTTCCGTATGCCCAGGCAGGCAGTGGAAGAAGAGGCGGGGTCCCTGACCAAGATCACAGACACCATCAAGTCCTACTATGACGGCTCTGTTAACACCGCCTCGGGTTACATTGACAACATTAGAGGCATGAAGCTGGAGGAGAAAGTCAAGTAAGAAACACACAGCCAAAAGCCTTACAGGGACAGATAATAACACACTCAATTAGATGTACCTGAAGATGCTAGGATCTTTAATGTGTGTACAGCTGGTACAGAGGGCTTTATGGTATCTGTCTCTTACCATACAAGGCGGTATTCACCTCACTGTTCAATCATGTTCACTGTTCAAACAAGGAAGAGACGAGTCTATCCTTATGATACAATGGTTGGTTTTCTAGAAGTGGTGCAGAATATAAATACATTAAGAGGAAACAAAATATCTGTCCAATTTCCCAAAACATCCAATACATAAATATCAGGCTGGATCTTATTGGTAAGGGCTTTGTGGACTGCCTATGCAGTTCACACATTTGAACTAATGTGAGTGAAATTGTTAGTTTACAATCATAATTTCCATGAATACACCTCTTTATCTTCAACTTTATGTTAAGGTATGACCATGGAGTGATATTACCATGCCATTAGCACCATATCAAAATTGTATGATTGTGATATTTGAATGCAATGAACGTGACGCCATTATGCTCCCTGTTACCCACAGGGGCATCTACGAAGACACCACTCTGGTGGTCAGCACGTACTTCGGGATCATGCAGGACCAGATGTACTTCATCCTGTACCCACAGCAGTAACAGCCTTGCGGTCTGTTACCTCCACAATCATCCTCTTTAACAACCACGTCGTATGCTGATGAACACAGACCAGTGTCTGCTCCATCAGGGCCTTCTCACCCAACATGCTCCTCTTGAGCTGAACAGCTAACCCCCAGACACACTGAACACAACCAATGATTAGTCCAATTGTAACGGCACTGGAACACAATGGGACCAACACGGGACATAAACCAAAGGAAAAGCAACCGACAGACAGCAACAACAACACGCTCAAATGACAAAGAGTTTAAGGAAGTTATTCTAAATGCTGTCCCAATAGAGACAGCTGGTGGATGTATGTCAGTTTCACTCAGATCTTCTCCTGTGTTGATGAAATTTAAATATTTATGTTGCTTATCTTACAAATAAAATATTTATAGAAAACATAATGTCTAAACGTGGTGATTTACCTCTTGTGTGGGTTTTTCAAAATGTATATTTTAAAGTCGATCATCCTTTTGTGGGAGTTCCTGGAGACAAGGCTCCATGTTTATCTCTGCATCAATGTACATAACCAGCCATTGGCATAGATTAGATTTGACAAGCTGTTAATTCATATTTCTGATGTAGGCTTATGAACGTGGATCATAAGAAATGTTACTGTGGAAATATATGCGTGCTAGCCTAGAGATGTATTGCACAACACAGGAACGTGAAAAAGTTCTGACAGAGGGTGAGGCAATAAGATATTTGAGTTGTAATTAGCTTGAGATTTGAATACACAGTTGCCGTGAGCCCTGAACCATCAACATGTTTACCATAGAGAGAGAAAAATGAGGAGAGAGAGAGAGAGAGAGAGAGAATTATTGACTTGGTCAGTTATAAATACATTATCTTTATAATAAATAATTAGATATTATTATTTATTCGACCAAGCCACTGTACATAAGCTTCGAGGAGTTGGGAGGGGAAGGATGGTGGCTTGAGATGTTGCTGGAAGCATGTTGATCCCAAGAGGATATTTCTTTGCAAAGCAGTGCCCCTTCAAAGCTATTCTTAGCGTATCAATTATGATACAAGCACAGTTCCAGACCCAAAGGGGACAGTAAATAGCTACATCCAATCTACTTCCAAACTCTAATAAATATATATATATATATATATATATATATATATATATATATATATATATATACATATATATATATATATATATATATAGAGAGAGAGAGAGAGAGAGAGAGAGAGAGAGAGAGAGAGAGAGAGAGAGAGAGAGAGAGAGAGGGGGAGAGAGGGGGAGAGAGAGAGAGAGAGAGGGAGAGGGGGGGAGAGGGGGGAGGGGGAGAGAGAGAGAGAGAGAGAGAGAGAGAGGGGGAGGGAGGGAGGGAGGGAGGGAGGGAGGGAGGGAGGGAGAGAGAGAGAGAGAGAGAGAGAGAGAGAGAGAGAGAGAGAGAGAGAGAGAGAGAGAGAGAGAGAGAGAGAGAGAGAGAGGGAGGGAGGGAGAGAGAGAGAGAGAGATTAAATGATTGAGATTATATGGATTCATGTACAGGGAAAGGGGGGGTGGCTGGTGGCCTACTCATGTAACTCTGTTTCTGTTTCTCTTTGTCATCACCGTGTCCATTTAACAACATCAAATGAAAAGTACATGCTTTAGTTAACCTCATCTGGTAGATAAGCTATAGAAACTGTATCAATCCCAGACAGGAAAATGTGGACGTCACAGCACATGCAAAATAATACAAATGAGGTTAACTGCAAATGATTAATGAAATAAATAAACCAATACCCAACATGAGTTAGTATAATTGTTCGTAGGAGTAAACATTATTGGGCTTGCATTGTGATTAGAGTATCGTAAGAAAAGGAGGAATGAAAAATATATTTTATCATTGTAACCAAAAGGTCGGTGGTTAGAATCTCGCTGTGGTCAGTGTTCCTTTGCACTGCTCCAGCTGAGCAAGTAAACATGGACTTAATCAATGATTTCCGTGTGCTCTTTGAAGAGCAGCAATTGTGTTATGACTTTTTGTTACTCTTTTGAATTGCTGTGGCCGAAGATAAATTTCACATTGTATATTCCAGTCATATTCCAATATATGAAAGCTTTACCGGATGTATAAATGCGTAGGAAAAATTAAGGGGCTATGAGTTGAACAGCTCAGGGCTTGATCTAGATCGTATGAACCGTACGCTGGGAGAGATTTTGTGGGCAGCCAGGAACGTTCCCACAGATGGCCAATTAGCTGTTGGTAATTATTTCTGAATGGTTGACAATAAATCTACTCCTCATAGTTGACACTGCAATTTCCTCCTCTTTCTTTTGTTCTACATTTGTGTGTATGTGTATGTGTCTGTGTCTGTGTGTGTGTGTGTGTGTGTGTGTGTGTGTGTGTGTGTGTGTGTGTGTGTGTGTGTGTGTGTGCGTGTGCGTGTGCGTGTGCGTGTGCGTGTGCGTGTGCGTGTGCGTGTGCGTGTGCGTGTGTGTGTGTGTGTGTGTGTGTGTCTAGGGTTGTGTGCATGCACTGGTGGGCTGGGTGTGTTGGATAGCACCAGCTATTCAATGATGAAATCACAAAAGGTCCTCTATTCCCAGTCAAAATGTTTTTTTCTCCATTGCGAATTAGAACAGACATCAAGGTATGAAGTTTATATAACTATCCCATGTGGTTCGAGTTCTATTTTTTTCAATTATGAACAACACTGCCTTCTGACTTCTGGGCACCTTTGACCCCCATGCAGACGGAAACAATGAAGAAACCTTGTACGGAAATACAAAGGCAGCAACTCGTGCTTTTTGGTAGGGATGATTACTTGGGGACAGGAAAGTAGGTTAGGGTGCTACAGTCCTAGCTGTACGGTTTTTGATTCAAAATCCAATGTTGAGTGATAAATTATGTATTTGTAGTTACAATAACTATGTACAATTAATATCTTCATACAGTAACATACTTTTTCATATTCAAAGTCTTAAATTGTTTAAACGAGCATCTTCTCTCCAATAGAATAGCTTTGAATAGATATTATAGTGGAAGTTGTCTACCCATACAAATCCTTCTCATCTGCTCTATAATAGGCGCTCATCAGGGCCAGCACGGCCACTACGTCACCACTAGATGGCAGTATGAAACCCCATTCTGCTAAAGCACAGGTGAGAGATGGAGTCAGAGAGAGAGAGAGCCAGAGGGTGAGAGAATGTGTGTATGCACTATGCAGGGCGAT